>NW_028255956.1:0-227427 GCF_971803275.1 Cyanistes caeruleus
TACTTCTTCTACAAGACAACTAGAGACTTGTCAGCAAGCGGCTGAGCAGCATCTACGTTCCACTTGCAGTCTGAAAGTTTCCCGTGCCACATGCCTGTTCAACACCTTCCTTATTCGCCTGCCCGCAGCGCTCGCGCTTTCCCCCGCCCGCGCTCTGACCGGCACTCTCCCTCTGACACACATGGTTCCTTGGCCGGTTGCCAAGAGCTCCGGAAAGCAGCTTCTGCCGAAGGAGGCTCGCCTCTTGCGGTTACCTTCTCTGAGCTCCGGAGTCCTGGCTTCTGCCTTTCTTGCTCTTAATGCAAGCAGAAAGCTTTTGCACTGCGCCTGGCGAGGAGAACGTGTGACAGGACAGCACATGTTTGTGCAGCTCACCCCTGCCACTGACACATGCACGGATTTGCAGCACCCTATTCTACCCTTAGAATGACAGGTTTCTGCGCTGTGCAGGGCATTTCTCTGCATCTGGGAGTCCAAGGGAAAGTAAAATTGTTGTCGCAGAGAGCAGCAACAGCAGTAGGGAGCAGCAGAAGGAAGTCGTTGCCGTACTTCTTCTACAAGACAACTAGAGACTTGTCAGCAAGCGGCTGAGCAGCATCTACGTTCCACTTGCAGTCTGAAAGTTTCCCGTGCCAGATACCTGTTCAACACCTTCCTTATTCGCCTGCCCGCAGCGCTCGCGCTTTCCCCCGCCCGCGCTCTGACCGGCACTCTCCCTCTGACACACATGGTTCCTTGGCCGGTTGCCAAGAGCTCCGGAAAGCAGCTTCTGCCGAAGGAGGCTCGCCTCTTGCGGTTACCTTCTCTGAGCTCCGGAGTCCTGGCTTCTGCCTTTCTTGCTCTTAATGCAAGCAGAAAGCTTTTGCACTGCGCCTGGCGAGGAGAACGTGTGACAGGACAGCACATGTTTGTGCAGCTCACCCCTTCCACTGACACATGCACGGATTTGCAGCACCCTATTCCACCCATGGTGTGACAGGTTTCTGCGCTGTGCAGGGCATTTCTCTGCATCTGGGAGTCCAAGGGAAAGTAAAATTGTTGTCGCAGAGAGCAGCAAAAGCAGTAGGGAGCAGCAGAAGGAAGTCTTGCCCGTGCTTCTTCTACAAAACAACTAGAGACTTGTCAGCAAGCGGCTGAGCAGCATCTACGTTCCACTTGCAGTCTGAAAGTTTCCCGTGCCAGATACCTGTTCAACACCTTCCTTATTCGCCTGCCTGCAGCGCTCGCGCTTTCCCCCGCCCGCGCTCTGACCGGCACTCTCCCTCTGACACACATGGTTCCTTGGCCGGTTGCCAAGAGCTCCGGAAAGCAGCTTCTGCCGAAGGAGGCTCGCCTCTTGCGGTTACCTTCTCTGAGCTCCGGAGTCCTGGCTTCTGCCTTTCTTGCTCTTAATGCAAGCAGAAAGCTTTTGCACTGCGCCTGGCGAGGAGAACGTGTGACAGGACAGCACATGTTTGTGCAGCTCACCCCTGCCACTGACACATGCACGGATTTGCAGCACCCTATTCCACCCATGGTGTGACAGGTTTCTGCGCTGTGCAGGGCATTTCTCTGCATCTGGGAGTCCAAGGGAAAGTAAAATTGTTGTCGCAGAGAGCAGCAACAGCAGTAGGGAGCAGCAGAAGGAAGTCGTGGCCGTACTTCTTCTACAAGACAACTAGAGACTTGTCAGCAAGCGGCTGAGCAGCATCTACGTTCCACTTGCAGTCTGAAAGTTTCCCGTGCCACATGCCTGTTCAACACCTTCCTTATTCGCCTGCCCGCAGCGCTCGCGCTTTCCCCCGCCCGCGCTCTGACCGGCACTCTCCCTCTGACACACATGGTTCCTTGGCCGGTTGCCAAGAGCTCCGGAAAGCAGCTTCTGCTGAAGGAGGCTCGCCTCTTGCGGTTACCTTCTCTGAGCTCCGGAGTCCTGGCTTCTGCCTTTCTTGCTCTTAATGCAAGCAGAAAGCTTTTGCACTGCGTCTGGCGAGGAGAACGTGTGACAGGACAGCACATGTTTGTGCAGCTCACCCCTGCCACTGACACAAGCACGGATTTGCAGCACCCTATTCCACCCTTAGAATAACAGGTTTCTGCGCTGTGCAGGGCATTTCTCTGCATCTGGGAGTCCAAGGGAAAGTAAAATTGTTGTCGCAGAGAGCAGCAACAGCAGTAGGGAGCAGCAGAAGGAAGTCGTTGCCGTACTTCTTCTACAAGACAACTAGAGACTTGTCAGCAAGCGGCTGAGCAGCATCTACGTTCCACTTGCAGTCTGAAAGTTTCCCGTGCCAGATACCTGTTCAACACCTTCCTTATTCGCCTGCCCGCAGCGCTCGCGCTTTCCACTTCCCCCACGCTGACCGGCACTCTCCCTCAGACACACATGGTACTTTGGCCGGTTGCCAAGAGATTCAGAAAGCAGCTTCTGCCGAAAGAGGCTCGACCCTTGCGGTTACATTCTCCGAACTGCGGAGTTGCGGCTTCTTACTTTCTTGCTCTTAATGCAAGCGGAAAGCTTTTGCACTGCGTCTGGCGAGGAGAACGTGTGACAGGACAGCACATGTTTGTGCAGCTTACCTCTGGCACTGAGGCAAGCACGGATTTGCAGCACCCTATTCCACCCATGGTGTGACAGGTTTCTGTGCTGCGCAGGGCATTTCTCTGCATCTGGGAGTGAAAGGGAAAGCGCAATTGTTGTCGCAGAGAGCAGCAACATCAGTAGGGAGCAGCAGAAAGAAGTCGTGGTCGTACTTCTTTCACATGACAACTAGCTACTAATCAGCAATTGTGCGAGTAGCACCCACGTTCCACTTGCAGTCTGAAAGTTTCGCGCTCCAGATGCCTGTTAAACACACCTTCCTTATTCACCTGCCTGCAGCGCTCGCGCTTTCTACCGCCCGCACGCTGACCGGCACTCTCCCTCAGACACACATGGTACTTTGGCCGGTTGCAAAGAGATTCGGAAAGCAGCTTCTGCCGAAGGAGGCTCGACCCTTGCGGTTACCTTCTCCGAACTGCGGAGTCGCGGCTTCTGCCTTTCTTGCTCTTAATGCAAGCAGAAAGCTTTTGCACTGTGTCTGCCGAGGAGAACGTGTGACAGGACAGCACATGTTTGTGCAGCTTAACTCTGGCTTTGAGGCAAGCACGGATTTGCAGCACCCTATTCCACCCATGGTGTGACAGGTTTCTGTGCTGCGCAGGGCATTTCTCTGCATCTGGGAGTCCAAGGGAAAGCGCAATTGTTGTCGCAGAGAGCAGCAACAGCAGCAGGGAGCAGCAGAAAGAAGTCGTGGTCGTACTTCTTCCACATGAGAACTAGCTACTAATCAGCAAGCATGCGAGTGGTAGCTACGTTCCGCTTGCAGTCTGAAAGTTTCGCGCTCCAGATGCCTAGATGCCTGTTCAACACCTTCCTTATTCGCCTGCCTGCAGCGCTCGCGCTTTCCACTTCCCCCACGCTGACCGGCACTCTCCCTCAGACACACATGGTACTTTGGCCGGTTGCCAAGAGATTCGGAAAGCAGCTTCTGCAAAAGGAGTCTCGCCTCTTGTGGTTACCTTCTCTGAACTGCGGAGTTGCGGCTTCTTCCTTTCTTGCTCTTAATGCAAGCGGAAAGCTTTTGCACTGCGTCTGCCGAGGAGAACGTGTGACAGGACAGCACATGTTTGTGCAGCTTACCTCTGGCACTGAGGCAAGCACGGATTTGCAGCACCCTATTCACCCATGGTGTGACAGGTTTCTGTGCTTGCGCAGGGCATTTCTCTGCATCTGGGAGTGAAAGGGAAAGCGCAATTGTTGTCGCAGAGTGCAGCAACAGCAGTAGGGAGCAGCAGAAAGAAGTCGCGGTCTTTGTTCGACCAGATTCCAGAAACGCCTCATAAAATCTCAAGTTTCCCCTAAAATTCGAGAAAAGCACCACAAAAATCCCTAAATTTTCGCAAAACATGACCAAACTCCAAAAAAAACCCAGCAAATCTCCACAAACTCCCACAAAATACATGAAAAGTCCCTGGTAACTCCTCAATTCTCAGCAGACTCCCAGAAAATTCCAGAAAAGACGCTCAAAGTTCCACAAACGTCCCACAAAATCCTCTCCATATCCAAAAAATTCCAGAAAATTCCAACCAAATTCCCCAAATCTTCTCAAAACATGACCAAATTCCAGAAAAACCCCACCAAATCTCCACAAATTCTTAAAAAATACGAGAAAAATCCCTCAAGATCCTGAAATCTCTTCTATATACCGCAAAATTCCACAACAATCACTCAAAACCATTACAAGTTTCCACAAAATCTATGAAAAATACCGAAAAATTCTTTAAGATCTTCTCAGAATCTCACAAAATTCCTTAAATATTCTCAAAAACATACCAATTCACAGGAACATCCCACCAAATCTCCATCGATTCCCTCAAAATACATGAAAAAATCCCTCAAGATCCGTAAATCGCCTCAATATCCCACAAAATTAAAAAAAAATCACACAAAATCACCACAACTTTCCACAAATTCTAAGAAACATTCCTCAAAATTCTTCAGGTCTGTTCAGAATCCCACAGAATTCCAGAAAAATCCCACATAAATTCCAGAGAAGTCCCACAAAATTCCCTAAATCATTTCAAAACCCTACCAATTCACAGGAATGTCCCACAAAATCTCCACCGATTCCCAGAAAATCCAAAAATATTCCCTAAATCTTCTCAAAACATGACCAAATTCCCGATAAAATCCCACAAAATCTCCACAAATTCCCACAAAATACATGAAAAAATCCCTCAAGATCCCTAAATCGCCTCAATATCCCACAAAATTCCTCAAAAATCACACAAAACCTCCACAACATTCCACAAAATCTAGTAAAAATTCCTCAAAATTTTTAAGTCTCCTCAGAAATCCACTTAATTCCAGAAAAATCCACAAAAATCCTGAAAAATCTCACAGAAATCCTAAAATCTTCTCAAAATCTTATAAAAAATTCCACAAACATCCCACAAAATCTACGCAAGTTTCCATAAAATTCCCTAAATCCCCTTAGAACCATACCAAATTCCAGGAACATGCCACAAAATTCCCTAAATCTCCTCAATATCCCACAAAATTCCACCAAAAATCACACAAAACCTCAAAAAGTTTCCACACAATCTAAAAAAAATTCCTCAAAATTCTTCAAGTCTCCTCAAAACCACACAAAGTCCTTCAAAAAGGCCCACAAAATTCCAGGTAAATCCCACAGAATCTCCACAAATAACCACAAAATCTAAAAAAAAATTCCTCAAAATTCTTCAAGTCTCCTCAGAATCCCACAGAATTCCAGAAAAATCCCCACAAAATTCCAGAGAAGTCCCACAAAATTCCCTAAATCATTTCAAAACCCTACCAAGCCACAGGAATGTCCCACAAAATCTCCACCGATTGCCAGAACATCCCACAAAAATCCCACAAAAATCCCTACATCTTCTGAAAACTCGACCAAATTCCAAAAACGCCCCATAAAATCACCACAGTTTCCCACAAAATTCAAGAAAAGCACCACCAAATTCCCAAAATCTTTTCAAAACACCACAAAATTCCTGAAAAGCCCCACCAAATTCCAGAAACATCCCACAAAATCCCCTCAATATCCAACAAAATCCCAGAAAATTCCAACCAAATTCCCTAAATCTTTTCAAAACATGACCAAATTCTAGGAAAAAGTCCCACCAAATCTCCACAAATTCCCACAAAATACATGAAAAATCTCTCAAGATCCCTAAATCTCCTCAATATCCCGCAAAATTCCACAAAAATCACACAAAACCACTACAAGTTTCTACAAAATCTAAAAAGAATTCCTCAAAATCCTTCAGGTCTGTTCAGAATCCCCACAAAATTCCAGAAAAATCCCCACAAAATTCCAGAGAAGACCCACAAAATTCCCTAAATCATTTCAAAACCCTACCAATTCACAGGAATGTCCCACAAAATCTCCACCGATTCCCAAAAAATCCCAAAAAATTCCCTAAATCTTCTCAAAACATGACCAAATTCTAGAAAAATCCCACCAAATCTCCACAAATTCTTACAAAATACGTGAAAAAATCCCTCAAGATCCCTAAATCTCCTCAATATCCCACAAAATTCCACCAAAATCACACAAAACCTCCACAAGTTTCTACAAAATCTAAAAAAAATTTCTCAGAATTTTTCAAGTCTCCTCAAAACCACACAAAGTCCTTGAAAAGGCCCACAAAATTCCAGGTAAATCCCACAGAATCTCCACAAATAACCACAAAATCTAAAAAGAATTCCTCAAAATTCTTCAGGTCTCCTCAGAATCTCACACAATTCCAGAAAAATCCCCACAAAATTCCAGAGAAGACCCACAAAATTCCCTAAATCATTTCAAAACCCTACCAAGTCACAGGAATGTCCCACAAAATCTCCACCGATTGCCAGAACATCCCACAAAAATCCCACAAAAATCCCTACATCTTCTGAAAACTCGACCAAATTCCAGAAACGCCCCATAAAATCACCACAGTTTCCCACAACATTCAAGAAAAGCACCACCAAATTCCCTAAATCTTTGCAAAACACCACAAAATTCCTGAAAAGCCCCACCAGATTCCAGAAATATCCCACAAAATGTCCTCCATATCCAACAAAATCCCAGAAAAATCCCCACAAAATTCCAGAGAAGTCCCACAAAATTCCCTAAATCATTTCAAAACCCTACCAATTCACAGGAATGTCCCACAAAATCTCCACCGATTCCCACAAAATCCCAAAAAATTCCCTAAATCTTCTCAAAACACGACCAAATTCTAGAAAAAATACCACCAAATCTCCACAAATTCCCACAAAATACATGAAAAATCCCTCAAGATCCCGAAATCGCCTCAAGATCCCGCAAAATTCCACAAAAATCACACAAAACCTCCACAAGTTTCCACAAAATCTAAGAAAAATTCCTCAAAATTCTTCAAGTCTCCTCAGAAATCCACAGAATTCCAGAAAAACTCACAAAAATCCTGAAAAATCCCACAAAAATCCTAAAATCTTCTCAAAATCTTAAAAAATTCCACAAACATCCCACAAAATCTACACAAGTTTCCATAAAATTCAAGAAAAATCCCACAATATTCCCTAAATCCCCTTAAAACCATACCGTATTCCAGGAACATGCCACAAAATTCCCTAAATCTCCACAATATCCCACAAACTTCCACCAAAATCACACAAAACCACTACAAGTTTCCACAAAAATCTAAGAAAAATTTCTCAGAATTTTTCAGGTCTGTTCAGAATCCCACAGAATTCCAGAAAAATCCTACAAAATTCCTGGGAAGTCCCACAAAATTCCCTAAATCTTCTCAAAACACGACCAAATTCTAGAAAAAATCCCACCAAATCTCCACAAATTCTTACAAAATACATGAAAAAATCCCTCAAGATCCCTAAATCGCCTCAAGATCCCACAAAATTCCACAAAAATAACATAAAACCTCCACAAGTTTCCACAAAATCTAAGAAAAATTCCTCAAAATTCTTCAAGTCTCCTCAGAAATCCACTTAATTCCAGAAAAATCCACAAAAATCCTGAAAAATCTCACAAAAATCCTAAAATCTTCTCAAAATCTTAAAAAGTTCCAGAAACATCCCAGAAAATCTACACAAGTTTCCATAAAATTCAAGAAAAATCCCACAATATTCCCTAAATCCCCTTAAAACCATACCAAATTCCAGGAACATGTCACAAAATTCCCTAAATCTCCTCAATATCCCACAAAATTCCACCAAAATCACACAAAACCTCCACAAGTTTCTACAAAATCTAAAAAAAATTTCTCAGAATTTTTCAAGTCTCCTCAAAACCACACAAAGTCCTTGAAAAGGCCCACAAAATTCCAGGTAAATCCCACAGAGTCTTCACAAATAACCACAAAATCTAAAAAGAATTCCTCAAAATTCTTCAGGTCTCCTCAGAATCCCACACAATTCCAGAAAAATCCCCACAAAATTCCAGAGAAGACCCACAAAATTCCCTAAATCATTTCAAAACCCTACCAAGTCACAGGAATGTCCCACAAAATCTCCACCGATTGCCAGAACATCCCACAAAAATCCCACAAAAATCCCTACATCTTCTGAAAACTCGACCAAATTCCAGAAACGCCCCATAAAATCACCAGTTTCCCACAAAATTCAAGAAAAGCACCACCAAATTCCCTAAATCTTTGCAAAACACCACAAAATTCCTGAAAAGCCCCACCAGATTCCAGAAATATCCCACAAAATGTCCTCCATATCCAACAAAATCCCAGAAAAATCCCCACAAAATTCCAGAGAAGTCCCACAAAATTCCCTAAATCATTTCAAAACCCTACCAATTCACAGGAATGTCCCACAAAATCTCCACCGATTCCCACAAAATCCCAAAAAATTCCCTAAATCTTCTCAAAACACAACCAAATTCCAGAAAAAAATACCACCAAATCTCCACAAATTCCCACAAAATACATGAAAAATCCCTCAAGATCCCTAAATCTCCTCAATATCCCACAAAATTCCTCAAAAATCACACAAAACCTCCACAAGTTTCTACAAAATCTAAAAAAAATTTCTCAAAATTCTTCAGGTCTCCTCAGAAATCCACAGAATTCCAGTAAAATCCACAAAAATCCTGAAAAATCCAACAAAAATCCTAAAATCTTCTCAAAATCTTAAAAAATTCCACAAACATCCCACAAAATCTACACAAGTTTCCATAAAATTCAAGAAAAATCCCACAAAATTCCCTTAATCCCCTTAAAACCATACCAAATTCCAGGAACATGCCACAAAATTCCCTAAATCTCCTCAATATCCCACAAAATTCCACCAAAATCACACAAAACCTCCACAAGTTTCTACAAAATCTAAAAAAAATTCCTCAAAATTCTTCAAGTCTCCTCAGAAATCCACAGAATTCCAGAAAAATCCACAAAAATCCTGAAAAATCCCACAAAAATCCTAAAATCTTCTCAAAATCTTAAAAAGTTCCAGAAACATCCCACAAAATCTACACAAGTTTCCATAAAATTCAAGAAAAATCCCACAATATTCCCTAAATCCCCTTAAAACCATACCGTATTCCAGGAACATGCCACAAAATTCCCTAAATCTCCTCAATATCCCACAAACTTCCACCAAAATCACACAAAACCACTACAAGTTTCCACAAAAATCTAAGAAAAATTTCTCAGAATTTTTCAGGTCTGTTCAGAATCCCACAGAATTCCAGAAAAATCCTACAAAATTCCTGGGAAGTCCCACAAAATTCCCTAAATCTTCTCAAAACACGACCAAATTCTAGAAAAAATCCCACCAAATCTCCACAAATTCTTACAAAATACATGAAAAATCTCTCAAGATCCCTAAATCTCCTCAATATCCCGCAAAATTCCACAAAAATCACACAAAACCACTACAAGTTTCTACAAAATCTAAAAAGAATTCCTCAAAATCCTTCAGGTCTGTTCAGAATCCCCACAAAATTCCAGAAAAATCCCCACAAAATTCCAGAGAAGACCCACAAAATTCCCTAAATCATTTCAAAACCCTACCAATTCACAGGAATGTCCCACAAAATCTCCACCGATTCCCAAAAAATCCCAAAAAATTCCCTAAATCTTCTCAAAACATGACCAAATTCTAGAAAAATCCCACCAAATCTCCACAAATTCTTACAAAATACGTGAAAAAATCCCTCAAGATCCCTAAATCTCCTCAATATCCCACAAAATTCCACCAAAATCACACAAAACCTCCACAAGTTTCTACAAAATCTAAAAAAAATTTCTCAGAATTTTTCAAGTCTCCTCAAAACCACACAAAGTCCTTGAAAAGGCCCACAAAATTCCAGGTAAATCCCACAGAATCTCCACAAATAACCACAAAATCTAAAAAGAATTCCTCAAAATTCTTCAGGTCTCCTCAGAATCTCACACAATTCCAGAAAAATCCCCACAAAATTCCAGAGAAGACCCACAAAATTCCCTAAATCATTTCAAAACCCTACCAAGTCACAGGAATGTCCCACAAAATCTCCACCGATTGCCAGAACATCCCACAAAAATCCCACAAAAATCCCTACATCTTCTGAAAACTCGACCAAATTCCAGAAACGCCCCATAAAATCACCACAGTTTCCCACAACATTCAAGAAAAGCACCACCAAATTCCCTAAATCTTTGCAAAACACCACAAAATTCCTGAAAAGCCCCACCAGATTCCAGAAATATCCCACAAAATGTCCTCCATATCCAACAAAATCCCAGAAAAATCCCCACAAAATTCCAGAGAAGTCCCACAAAATTCCCTAAATCATTTCAAAACCCTACCAATTCACAGGAATGTCCCACAAAATCTCCACCGATTCCCACAAAATCCCAAAAAATTCCCTAAATCTTCTCAAAACACGACCAAATTCTAGAAAAAATACCACCAAATCTCCACAAATTCCCACAAAATACATGAAAAATCCCTCAAGATCCCGAAATCGCCTCAAGATCCCGCAAAATTCCACAAAAATCACACAAAACCTCCACAAGTTTCCACAAAATCTAAGAAAAATTCCTCAAAATTCTTCAAGTCTCCTCAGAAATCCACAGAATTCCAGAAAAACTCACAAAAATCCTGAAAAATCCCACAAAAATCCTAAAATCTTCTCAAAATCTTAAAAAATTCCACAAACATCCCACAAAATCTACACAAGTTTCCATAAAATTCAAGAAAAATCCCACAATATTCCCTAAATCCCCTTAAAACCATACCGTATTCCAGGAACATGCCACAAAATTCCCTAAATCTCCACAATATCCCACAAACTTCCACCAAAATCACACAAAACCACTACAAGTTTCCACAAAAATCTAAGAAAAATTTCTCAGAATTTTTCAGGTCTGTTCAGAATCCCACAGAATTCCAGAAAAATCCTACAAAATTCCTGGGAAGTCCCACAAAATTCCCTAAATCTTCTCAAAACACGACCAAATTCTAGAAAAAATCCCACCAAATCTCCACAAATTCTTACAAAATACATGAAAAAATCCCTCAAGATCCCTAAATCGCCTCAAGATCCCACAAAATTCCACAAAAATAACATAAAACCTCCACAAGTTTCCACAAAATCTAAGAAAAATTCCTCAAAATTCTTCAAGTCTCCTCAGAAATCCACTTAATTCCAGAAAAATCCACAAAAATCCTGAAAAATCTCACAAAAATCCTAAAATCTTCTCAAAATCTTAAAAAGTTCCAGAAACATCCCAGAAAATCTACACAAGTTTCCATAAAATTCAAGAAAAATCCCACAATATTCCCTAAATCCCCTTAAAACCATACCAAATTCCAGGAACATGTCACAAAATTCCCTAAATCTCCTCAATATCCCACAAAATTCCACCAAAATCACACAAAACCTCCACAAGTTTCTACAAAATCTAAAAAAAATTTCTCAGAATTTTTCAAGTCTCCTCAAAACCACACAAAGTCCTTGAAAAGGCCCACAAAATTCCAGGTAAATCCCACAGAGTCTTCACAAATAACCACAAAATCTAAAAAGAATTCCTCAAAATTCTTCAGGTCTCCTCAGAATCCCACACAATTCCAGAAAAATCCCCACAAAATTCCAGAGAAGACCCACAAAATTCCCTAAATCATTTCAAAACCCTACCAAGTCACAGGAATGTCCCACAAAATCTCCACCGATTGCCAGAACATCCCACAAAAATCCCACAAAAATCCCTACATCTTCTGAAAACTCGACCAAATTCCAGAAACGCCCCATAAAATCACCAGTTTCCCACAAAATTCAAGAAAAGCACCACCAAATTCCCTAAATCTTTGCAAAACACCACAAAATTCCTGAAAAGCCCCACCAGATTCCAGAAATATCCCACAAAATGTCCTCCATATCCAACAAAATCCCAGAAAAATCCCCACAAAATTCCAGAGAAGTCCCACAAAATTCCCTAAATCATTTCAAAACCCTACCAATTCACAGGAATGTCCCACAAAATCTCCACCGATTCCCACAAAATCCCAAAAAATTCCCTAAATCTTCTCAAAACACAACCAAATTCCAGAAAAAAATACCACCAAATCTCCACAAATTCCCACAAAATACATGAAAAATCCCTCAAGATCCCTAAATCTCCTCAATATCCCACAAAATTCCTCAAAAATCACACAAAACCTCCACAAGTTTCTACAAAATCTAAAAAAAATTTCTCAAAATTCTTCAGGTCTCCTCAGAAATCCACAGAATTCCAGTAAAATCCACAAAAATCCTGAAAAATCCAACAAAAATCCTAAAATCTTCTCAAAATCTTAAAAAATTCCACAAACATCCCACAAAATCTACACAAGTTTCCATAAAATTCAAGAAAAATCCCACAAAATTCCCTTAATCCCCTTAAAACCATACCAAATTCCAGGAACATGCCACAAAATTCCCTAAATCTCCTCAATATCCCACAAAATTCCACCAAAATCACACAAAACCTCCACAAGTTTCTACAAAATCTAAAAAAAATTCCTCAAAATTCTTCAAGTCTCCTCAGAAATCCACAGAATTCCAGAAAAATCCACAAAAATCCTGAAAAATCCCACAAAAATCCTAAAATCTTCTCAAAATCTTAAAAAGTTCCAGAAACATCCCACAAAATCTACACAAGTTTCCATAAAATTCAAGAAAAATCCCACAATATTCCCTAAATCCCCTTAAAACCATACCGTATTCCAGGAACATGCCACAAAATTCCCTAAATCTCCTCAATATCCCACAAACTTCCACCAAAATCACACAAAACCACTACAAGTTTCCACAAAAATCTAAGAAAAATTTCTCAGAATTTTTCAGGTCTGTTCAGAATCCCACAGAATTCCAGAAAAATCCTACAAAATTCCTGGGAAGTCCCACAAAATTCCCTAAATCTTCTCAAAACACGACCAAATTCTAGAAAAAATCCCACCAAATCTCCACAAATTCTTACAAAATACATGAAAAAATCCCTCAAGATCCCTAAATCGCCTCAAGATCCCACAAAATTCCACAAAAATAACATAAAACCTCCACAAGTTTCCACAAAATCTAAGAAAAATTCCTCAAAATTCTTCAAGTCTCCTCAGAAATCCACTTAATTCCAGAAAAATCCACAAAAATCCTGAAAAATCTCACAAAAATCCTAAAATCTTCTCAAAATCTTAAAAAGTTCCAGAAACATCCCAGAAAATCTACACAAGTTTCCATAAAATTCAAGAAAAATCCCACAATATTCCCTAAATCCCCTTAAAACCATACCAAATTCCAGGAACATGTCACAAAATTCCCTAAATCTCCTCAATATCCCACAAAATTCCACCAAAATCACACAAAACCTCCACAAGTTTCTACAAAATCTAAAAAAAATTTCTCAGAATTTTTCAAGTCTCCTCA
This sequence comes from Cyanistes caeruleus, assembly GCF_971803275.1. Classification (NCBI taxonomy): domain Eukaryota; kingdom Metazoa; phylum Chordata; class Aves; order Passeriformes; family Paridae; genus Cyanistes; species Cyanistes caeruleus. Next base: position 13,440 of record NW_028255956.1, read on the forward strand.
AAACCACACAAAGTCCTTGAAAAGGCCCACAAAATTCCAGGTAAATCCCACAGAGTCTTCACAAATAACCACAAAATCTAAAAAGAATTCCTCAAAATTCTTCAGGTCTCCTCAGAATCCCACACAATTCCAGAAAAATCCCCACAAAATTCCAGAGAAGACCCACAAAATTCCCTAAATCATTTCAAAACCCTACCAAGTCACAGGAATGTCCCACAAAATCTCCACCGATTGCCAGAACATCCCACAAAAATCCCACAAAAATCCCTACATCTTCTGAAAACTCGACCAAATTCCAGAAACGCCCCATAAAATCACCAGTTTCCCACAAAATTCAAGAAAAGCACCACCAAATTCCCTAAATCTTTGCAAAACACCACAAAATTCCTGAAAAGCCCCACCAGATTCCAGAAATATCCCACAAAATGTCCTCCATATCCAACAAAATCCCAGAAAAATCCCCACAAAATTCCAGAGAAGTCCCACAAAATTCCCTAAATCATTTCAAAACCCTACCAATTCACAGGAATGTCCCACAAAATCTCCACCGATTCCCACAAAATCCCAAAAAATTCCCTAAATCTTCTCAAAACACAACCAAATTCCAGAAAAAAATACCACCAAATCTCCACAAATTCCCACAAAATACATGAAAAATCCCTCAAGATCCCTAAATCTCCTCAATATCCCACAAAATTCCTCAAAAATCACACAAAACCTCCACAAGTTTCTACAAAATCTAAAAAAAATTTCTCAAAATTCTTCAGGTCTCCTCAGAAATCCACAGAATTCCAGTAAAATCCACAAAAATCCTGAAAAATCCAACAAAAATCCTAAAATCTTCTCAAAATCTTAAAAAATTCCACAAACATCCCACAAAATCTACACAAGTTTCCATAAAATTCAAGAAAAATCCCACAAAATTCCCTTAATCCCCTTAAAACCATACCAAATTCCAGGAACATGCCACAAAATTCCCTAAATCTCCTCAATATCCCACAAAATTCCACCAAAATCACACAAAACCTCCACAAGTTTCTACAAAATCTAAAAAAAATTTCTCAGAATTTTTCAAGTCTCCTCAAAACCACACAAAGTCCTTGAAAAGGCCCACAAAATTCCAGGTAAATCCCACAGAATCTCCACAAATAACCACAAAATCTAAAAAGAATTCCTCAAAATTCTTCAGGTCTCCTCAGAATCTCACACAATTCCAGAAAAATCCCCACAAAATTCCAGAGAAGACCCACAAAATTCCCTAAATCATTTCAAAACCCTACCAAGTCACAGGAATGTCCCACAAAATCTCCACCGATTGCCAGAACATCCCACAAAAATCCCACAAAAATCCCTACATCTTCTGAAAACTCGACCAAATTCCAGAAACGCCCCATAAAATCACCACAGTTTCCCACAACATTCAAGAAAAGCACCACCAAATTCCCTAAATCTTTGCAAAACACCACAAAATTCCTGAAAAGCCCCACCAGATTCCAGAAATATCCCACAAAATGTCCTCCATATCCAACAAAATCCCAGAAAAATCCCCACAAAATTCCAGAGAAGTCCCACAAAATTCCCTAAATCATTTCAAAACCCTACCAATTCACAGGAATGTCCCACAAAATCTCCACCGATTCCCACAAAATCCCAAAAAATTCCCTAAATCTTCTCAAAACACGACCAAATTCTAGAAAAAATCCCACCAAATCTCCACAAATTCCCACAAAATACATGAAAAATCCCACAAGATCCCGAAATCGCCTCAAGATCCCACAAAATTCCTCAAAAATCACACAAAACCTCCACAAGTTTCTACAAAATCTAAAAAAAATTTCTCAAAATTCTTCAGGTCTCCTCAGAAATCCACAGAATTCCAGTAAAATCCACAAAAATCCTGAAAAATCCCACAAAAATCCTAAAATCTTCTCAAAATCTTAAAAAATTCCACAAACATCCCACAAAATCTACACAAGTTTCCATAAAATTCAAGAAAAATCCCACAAAATTCCCTTAATCCCCTTAAAACCATACCAAATTCCAGGAACATGCCACAAAATTCCCTAAATCTCCTCAATATCCCACAAAATTCCACCAAAATCACACAAAACCTCCACAAGTTTCTACAAAATCTAAAAAAAATTTCTCAGAATTTTTCAAGTCTCCTCAAAACCACACAAAGTCCTTGAAAAGGCCCACAAAATTCCAGGTAAATCCCACAGAATCTCCACAAATAACCACAAAATCTAAAAAGAATTCCTCAAAATTCTTCAGGTCTCCTCAGAATCTCACACAATTCCAGAAAAATCCCCACAAAATTCCAGAGAAGACCCACAAAATTCCCTAAATCATTTCAAAACCCTACCAAGTCACAGGAATGTCCCACAAAATCTCCACCGATTGCCAGAACATCCCACAAAAATCCCACAAAAATCCCTACATCTTCTGAAAACTCGACCAAATTCCAGAAACGCCCCATAAAATCACCACAGTTTCCCACAACATTCAAGAAAAGCACCACCAAATTCCCTAAATCTTTGCAAAACACCACAAAATTCCTGAAAAGCCCCACCAGATTCCAGAAATATCCCACAAAATGTCCTCCATATCCAACAAAATCCCAGAAAAATCCCCACAAAATTCCAGAGAAGTCCCACAAAATTCCCTAAATCATTTCAAAACCCTACCAATTCACAGGAATGTCCCACAAAATCTCCACCGATTCCCACAAAATCCCAAAAAATTCCCTAAATCTTCTCAAAACACGACCAAATTCTAGAAAAAATCCCACCAAATCTCCACAAATTCCCACAAAATACATGAAAAATCCCACAAGATCCCGAAATCGCCTCAAGATCCCGCAAAATTCCACAAAAATCACACAAAACCTCCACAAGTTTCCACAAAATCTAAGAAAAATTCCTCAAAATTCTTCAAGTCTCCTCAGAAATCCACAGAATTCCAGAAAAACTCACAAAAATCCTGAAAAATCCCACAAAAATCCTAAAATCTTCTCAAAATCTTAAAAAATTCCACAAACATCCCACAAAATCTACACAAGTTTCCATAAAATTCAAGAAAAATCCCACAATATTCCCTAAATCCCCTTAAAACCATACCGTATTCCAGGAACATGCCACAAAATTCCCTAAATCTCCTCAATATCCCACAAACTTCCACCAAAATCACACAAAACCACTACAAGTTTCCACAAAAATCTAAGAAAAATTTCTCAGAATTTTTCAGGTCTCTTCAGAATCCCACAGAATTCCAGAAAAATCCTACAAAATTCCTGGGAAGTCCCACAAAATTCCCTAAATCTTCTCAAAACACGACCAAATTCTAGAAAAAATCCCACCAAATCTCCACAAATTCTTACAAAATACATGAAAAAATCCCTCAAGATCCCTAAATCGCCTCAAGATCCCACAAAATTCCACAAAAATAACATAAAACCTCCACAAGTTTCCACAAAATCTAAGAAAAATTCCTCAAAATTCTTCAAGTCTCCTCAGAAATCCACTTAATTCCAGAAAAATCCACAAAAATCCTGAAAAATCTCACAAAAATCCTAAAATCTTCTCAAAATCTTAAAAAGTTCCAGAAACATCCCAGAAAATCTACACAAGTTTCCATAAAATTCAAGAAAAATCCCACAATATTCCCTAAATCCCCTTAAAACCATACCAAATTCCAGGAACATGTCACAAAATTCCCTAAATCTCCTCAATATCCCACAAAATTCCACCAAAATCACACAAAACCTCCACAAGTTTCTACAAAATCTAAAAAAAATTTCTCAGAATTTTTCAAGTCTCCTCAAAACCACACAAAGTCCTTGAAAAGGCCCACAAAATTCCAGGTAAATCCCACAGAGTCTTCACAAATAACCACAAAATCTAAAAAGAATTCCTCAAAATTCTTCAGGTCTCCTCAGAATCCCACACAATTCCAGAAAAATCCCCACAAAATTCCAGAGAAGACCCACAAAATTCCCTAAATCATTTCAAAACCCTACCAAGTCACAGGAATGTCCCACAAAATCTCCACCGATTGCCAGAACATCCCACAAAAATCCCACAAAAATCCCTACATCTTCTGAAAACTCGACCAAATTCCAGAAACGCCCCATAAAATCACCAGTTTCCCACAAAATTCAAGAAAAGCACCACCAAATTCCCTAAATCTTTGCAAAACACCACAAAATTCCTGAAAAGCCCCACCAGATTCCAGAAATATCCCACAAAATGTCCTCCATATCCAACAAAATCCCAGAAAAATCCCCACAAAATTCCAGAGAAGTCCCACAAAATTCCCTAAATCATTTCAAAACCCTACCAATTCACAGGAATGTCCCACAAAATCTCCACCGATTCCCACAAAATCCCAAAAAATTCCCTAAATCTTCTCAAAACACAACCAAATTCCAGAAAAAAATACCACCAAATCTCCACAAATTCCCACAAAATACATGAAAAATCCCTCAAGATCCCTAAATCTCCTCAATATCCCACAAAATTCCTCAAAAATCACACAAAACCTCCACAAGTTTCTACAAAATCTAAAAAAAATTTCTCAAAATTCTTCAGGTCTCCTCAGAAATCCACAGAATTCCAGTAAAATCCACAAAAATCCTGAAAAATCCAACAAAAATCCTAAAATCTTCTCAAAATCTTAAAAAATTCCACAAACATCCCACAAAATCTACACAAGTTTCCATAAAATTCAAGAAAAATCCCACAAAATTCCCTTAATCCCCTTAAAACCATACCAAATTCCAGGAACATGCCACAAAATTCCCTAAATCTCCTCAATATCCCACAAAATTCCACCAAAATCACACAAAACCTCCACAAGTTTCTACAAAATCTAAAAAAAATTCCTCAAAATTCTTCAAGTCTCCTCAGAAATCCACAGAATTCCAGAAAAATCCACAAAAATCCTGAAAAATCCCACAAAAATCCTAAAATCTTCTCAAAATCTTAAAAAGTTCCAGAAACATCCCACAAAATCTACACAAGTTTCCATAAAATTCAAGAAAAATCCCACAATATTCCCTAAATCCCCTTAAAACCATACCGTATTCCAGGAACATGCCACAAAATTCCCTAAATCTCCTCAATATCCCACAAACTTCCACCAAAATCACACAAAACCACTACAAGTTTCCACAAAAATCTAAGAAAAATTTCTCAGAATTTTTCAGGTCTGTTCAGAATCCCACAGAATTCCAGAAAAATCCTACAAAATTCCTGGGAAGTCCCACAAAATTCCCTAAATCTTCTCAAAACACGACCAAATTCTAGAAAAAATCCCACCAAATCTCCACAAATTCTTACAAAATACATGAAAAAATCCCTCAAGATCCCTAAATCGCCTCAAGATCCCACAAAATTCCACAAAAATCACATAAAACCTCCACAAGTTTCCACAAAATCTAAGAAAAATTCCTCAAAATTCTTCAAGTCTCCTCAGAAATCCACTTAATTCCAGAAAAATCCACAAAAATCCTGAAAAATCTCACAAAAATCCTAAAATCTTCTCAAAATCTTAAAAAGTTCCAGAAACATCCCAGAAAATCTACACAAGTTTCCATAAAATTCAAGAAAAATCCCACAATATTCCCTAAATCCCCTTAAAACCATACCAAATTCCAGGAACATGTCACAAAATTCCCTAAATCTCCTCAATATCCCACAAAATTCCACCAAAATCACACAAAACCTCCACAAGTTTCTACAAAATCTAAAAAAAATTTCTCAGAATTTTTCAAGTCTCCTCAAAACCACACAAAGTCCTTGAAAAGGCCCACAAAATTCCAGGTAAATCCCACAGAGTCTTCACAAATAACCACAAAATCTAAAAAGAATTCCTCAAAATTCTTCAGGTCTCCTCAGAATCCCACACAATTCCAGAAAAATCCCCACAAAATTCCAGAGAAGACCCACAAAATTCCCTAAATCATTTCAAAACCCTACCAAGTCACAGGAATGTCCCACAAAATCTCCACCGATTGCCAGAACATCCCACAAAAATCCCACAAAAATCCCTACATCTTCTGAAAACTCGACCAAATTCCAGAAACGCCCCATAAAATCACCAGTTTCCCACAAAATTCAAGAAAAGCACCACCAAATTCCCTAAATCTTTGCAAAACACCACAAAATTCCTGAAAAGCCCCACCAGATTCCAGAAATATCCCACAAAATGTCCTCCATATCCAACAAAATCCCAGAAAAATCCCCACAAAATTCCAGAGAAGTCCCACAAAATTCCCTAAATCATTTCAAAACCCTACCAATTCACAGGAATGTCCCACAAAATCTCCACCGATTCCCACAAAATCCCAAAAAATTCCCTAAATCTTCTCAAAACACAACCAAATTCCAGAAAAAAATACCACCAAATCTCCACAAATTCCCACAAAATACATGAAAAATCCCTCAAGATCCCTAAATCTCCTCAATATCCCACAAAATTCCTCAAAAATCACACAAAACCTCCACAAGTTTCTACAAAATCTAAAAAAAATTTCTCAAAATTCTTCAGGTCTCCTCAGAAATCCACAGAATTCCAGTAAAATCCACAAAAATCCTGAAAAATCCAACAAAAATCCTAAAATCTTCTCAAAATCTTAAAAAATTCCACAAACATCCCACAAAATCTACACAAGTTTCCATAAAATTCAAGAAAAATCCCACAAAATTCCCTTAATCCCCTTAAAACCATACCAAATTCCAGGAACATGCCACAAAATTCCCTAAATCTCCTCAATATCCCACAAAATTCCACCAAAATCACACAAAACCTCCACAAGTTTCTACAAAATCTAAAAAAAATTTCTCAAAATTCTTCAGGTCTCCTCAGAAATCCACAGAATTCCAGTAAAATCCACAAAAATCCTGAAAAATCCAACAAAAATCCTAAAATCTTCTCAAAATCTTAAAAAATTCCACAAACATCCCACAAAATCTACACAAGTTTCCATAAAATTCAAGAAAAATCCCACAAAATTCCCTTAATCCCCTTAAAACCATACCAAATTCCAGGAACATGCCACAAAATTCCCTAAATCTCCTCAATATCCCACAAAATTCCACCAAAATCACACAAAACCTCCACAAGTTTCTACAAAATCTAAAAAAAATTTCTCAGAATTTTTCAAGTCTCCTCAAAACCACACAAAGTCCTTGAAAAGGCCCACAAAATTCCAGGTAAATCCCACAGAATCTCCACAAATAACCACAAAATCTAAAAAGAATTCCTCAAAATTCTTCAGGTCTCCTCAGAATCTCACACAATTCCAGAAAAATCCCCACAAAATTCCAGAGAAGACCCACAAAATTCCCTAAATCATTTCAAAACCCTACCAAGTCACAGGAATGTCCCACAAAATCTCCACCGATTGCCAGAACATCCCACAAAAATCCCACAAAAATCCCTACATCTTCTGAAAACTCGACCAAATTCCAGAAACGCCCCATAAAATCACCACAGTTTCCCACAACATTCAAGAAAAGCACCACCAAATTCCCTAAATCTTTGCAAAACACCACAAAATTCCTGAAAAGCCCCACCAGATTCCAGAAATATCCCACAAAATGTCCTCCATATCCAACAAAATCCCAGAAAAATCCCCACAAAATTCCAGAGAAGTCCCACAAAATTCCCTAAATCATTTCAAAACCCTACCAATTCACAGGAATGTCCCACAAAATCTCCACCGATTCCCACAAAATCCCAAAAAATTCCCTAAATCTTCTCAAAACACGACCAAATTCTAGAAAAAATCCCACCAAATCTCCACAAATTCCCACAAAATACATGAAAAATCCCACAAGATCCCGAAATCGCCTCAAGATCCCGCAAAATTCCACAAAAATCACACAAAACCTCCACAAGTTTCCACAAAATCTAAGAAAAATTCCTCAAAATTCTTCAAGTCTCCTCAGAAATCCACAGAATTCCAGAAAAACTCACAAAAATCCTGAAAAATCCCACAAAAATCCTAAAATCTTCTCAAAATCTTAAAAAATTCCACAAACATCCCACAAAATCTACACAAGTTTCCATAAAATTCAAGAAAAATCCCACAATATTCCCTAAATCCCCTTAAAACCATACCGTATTCCAGGAACATGCCACAAAATTCCCTAAATCTCCTCAATATCCCACAAACTTCCACCAAAATCACACAAAACCACTACAAGTTTCCACAAAAATCTAAGAAAAATTTCTCAGAATTTTTCAGGTCTCTTCAGAATCCCACAGAATTCCAGAAAAATCCTACAAAATTCCTGGGAAGTCCCACAAAATTCCCTAAATCTTCTCAAAACACGACCAAATTCTAGAAAAAATCCCACCAAATCTCCACAAATTCTTACAAAATACATGAAAAAATCCCTCAAGATCCCTAAATCGCCTCAAGATCCCACAAAATTCCACAAAAATAACATAAAACCTCCACAAGTTTCCACAAAATCTAAGAAAAATTCCTCAAAATTCTTCAAGTCTCCTCAGAAATCCACTTAATTCCAGAAAAATCCACAAAAATCCTGAAAAATCTCACAAAAATCCTAAAATCTTCTCAAAATCTTAAAAAGTTCCAGAAACATCCCAGAAAATCTACACAAGTTTCCATAAAATTCAAGAAAAATCCCACAATATTCCCTAAATCCCCTTAAAACCATACCGTATTCCAGGAACATGTCACAAAATTCCCTAAATCTCCTCAATATCCCACAAAATTCCACCAAAATCACACAAAACCTCCACAAGTTTCTACAAAATCTAAAAAAAATTTCTCAGAATTTTTCAAGTCTCCTCAAAACCACACAAAGTCCTTGAAAAGGCCCACAAAATTCCAGGTAAATCCCACAGAGTCTTCACAAATAACCACAAAATCTAAAAAGAATTCCTCAAAATTCTTCAGGTCTCCTCAGAATCCCACACAATTCCAGAAAAATCCCCACAAAATTCCAGAGAAGACCCACAAAATTCCCTAAATCATTTCAAAACCCTACCAAGTCACAGGAATGTCCCACAAAATCTCCACCGATTGCCAGAACATCCCACAAAAATCCCACAAAAATCCCTACATCTTCTGAAAACTCGACCAAATTCCAGAAACGCCCCATAAAATCACCAGTTTCCCACAAAATTCAAGAAAAGCACCACCAAATTCCCTAAATCTTTGCAAAACACCACAAAATTCCTGAAAAGCCCCACCAGATTCCAGAAATATCCCACAAAATGTCCTCCATATCCAACAAAATCCCAGAAAAATCCCCACAAAATTCCAGAGAAGTCCCACAAAATTCCCTAAATCATTTCAAAACCCTACCAATTCACAGGAATGTCCCACAAAATCTCCACCGATTCCCACAAAATCCCAAAAAATTCCCTAAATCTTCTCAAAACACAACCAAATTCCAGAAAAAAATACCACCAAATCTCCACAAATTCCCACAAAATACATGAAAAATCCCTCAAGATCCCTAAATCTCCTCAATATCCCACAAAATTCCTCAAAAATCACACAAAACCTCCACAAGTTTCTACAAAATCTAAAAAAAATTTCTCAAAATTCTTCAGGTCTCCTCAGAAATCCACAGAATTCCAGTAAAATCCACAAAAATCCTGAAAAATCCAACAAAAATCCTAAAATCTTCTCAAAATCTTAAAAAATTCCACAAACATCCCACAAAATCTACACAAGTTTCCATAAAATTCAAGAAAAATCCCACAAAATTCCCTTAATCCCCTTAAAACCATACCAAATTCCAGGAACATGCCACAAAATTCCCTAAATCTCCTCAATATCCCACAAAATTCCACCAAAATCACACAAAACCTCCACAAGTTTCTACAAAATCTAAAAAAAATTCCTCAAAATTCTTCAAGTCTCCTCAGAAATCCACAGAATTCCAGAAAAATCCACAAAAATCCTGAAAAATCCCACAAAAATCCTAAAATCTTCTCAAAATCTTAAAAAGTTCCAGAAACATCCCACAAAATCTACACAAGTTTCCATAAAATTCAAGAAAAATCCCACAATATTCCCTAAATCCCCTTAAAACCATACCGTATTCCAGGAACATGCCACAAAATTCCCTAAATCTCCTCAATATCCCACAAACTTCCACCAAAATCACACAAAACCACTACAAGTTTCCACAAAAATCTAAGAAAAATTTCTCAGAATTTTTCAGGTCTGTTCAGAATCCCACAGAATTCCAGAAAAATCCTACAAAATTCCTGGGAAGTCCCACAAAATTCCCTAAATCTTCTCAAAACACGACCAAATTCTAGAAAAAATCCCACCAAATCTCCACAAATTCTTACAAAATACATGAAAAAATCCCTCAAGATCCCTAAATCGCCTCAAGATCCCACAAAATTCCACAAAAATCACATAAAACCTCCACAAGTTTCCACAAAATCTAAGAAAAATTCCTCAAAATTCTTCAAGTCTCCTCAGAAATCCACTTAATTCCAGAAAAATCCACAAAAATCCTGAAAAATCTCACAAAAATCCTAAAATCTTCTCAAAATCTTAAAAAGTTCCAGAAACATCCCAGAAAATCTACACAAGTTTCCATAAAATTCAAGAAAAATCCCACAATATTCCCTAAATCCCCTTAAAACCATACCAAATTCCAGGAACATGTCACAAAATTCCCTAAATCTCCTCAATATCCCACAAAATTCCACCAAAATCACACAAAACCTCCACAAGTTTCTACAAAATCTAAAAAAAATTTCTCAGAATTTTTCAAGTCTCCTCAAAACCACACAAAGTCCTTGAAAAGGCCCACAAAATTCCAGGTAAATCCCACAGAGTCTTCACAAATAACCACAAAATCTAAAAAGAATTCCTCAAAATTCTTCAGGTCTCCTCAGAATCCCACACAATTCCAGAAAAATCCCCACAAAATTCCAGAGAAGACCCACAAAATTCCCTAAATCATTTCAAAACCCTACCAAGTCACAGGAATGTCCCACAAAATCTCCACCGATTGCCAGAACATCCCACAAAAATCCCACAAAAATCCCTACATCTTCTGAAAACTCGACCAAATTCCAGAAACGCCCCATAAAATCACCAGTTTCCCACAAAATTCAAGAAAAGCACCACCAAATTCCCTAAATCTTTGCAAAACACCACAAAATTCCTGAAAAGCCCCACCAGATTCCAGAAATATCCCACAAAATGTCCTCCATATCCAACAAAATCCCAGAAAAATCCCCACAAAATTCCAGAGAAGTCCCACAAAATTCCCTAAATCATTTCAAAACCCTACCAATTCACAGGAATGTCCCACAAAATCTCCACCGATTCCCACAAAATCCCAAAAAATTCCCTAAATCTTCTCAAAACACAACCAAATTCCAGAAAAAAATACCACCAAATCTCCACAAATTCCCACAAAATACATGAAAAATCCCTCAAGATCCCTAAATCTCCTCAATATCCCACAAAATTCCTCAAAAATCACACAAAACCTCCACAAGTTTCTACAAAATCTAAAAAAAATTTCTCAAAATTCTTCAGGTCTCCTCAGAAATCCACAGAATTCCAGTAAAATCCACAAAAATCCTGAAAAATCCAACAAAAATCCTAAAATCTTCTCAAAATCTTAAAAAATTCCACAAACATCCCACAAAATCTACACAAGTTTCCATAAAATTCAAGAAAAATCCCACAAAATTCCCTTAATCCCCTTAAAACCATACCAAATTCCAGGAACATGCCACAAAATTCCCTAAATCTCCTCAATATCCCACAAAATTCCACCAAAATCACACAAAACCTCCACAAGTTTCTACAAAATCTAAAAAAAATTCCTCAAAATTCTTCAAGTCTCCTCAGAAATCCACAGAATTCCAGAAAAATCCACAAAAATCCTGAAAAATCCCACAAAAATCCTAAAATCTTCTCAAAATCTTAAAAAGTTCCAGAAACATCCCACAAAATCTACACAAGTTTCCATAAAATTCAAGAAAAATCCCACAATATTCCCTAAATCCCCTTAAAACCATACCGTATTCCAGGAACATGCCACAAAATTCCCTAAATCTCCTCAATATCCCACAAACTTCCACCAAAATCACACAAAACCACTACAAGTTTCCACAAAAATCTAAGAAAAATTTCTCAGAATTTTTCAGGTCTGTTCAGAATCCCACAGAATTCCAGAAAAATCCTACAAAATTCCTGGGAAGTCCCACAAAATTCCCTAAATCTTCTCAAAACACGACCAAATTCTAGAAAAAATCCCACCAAATCTCCACAAATTCTTACAAAATACATGAAAAAATCCCTCAAGATCCCTAAATCGCCTCAAGATCCCACAAAATTCCACAAAAATCACATAAAACCTCCACAAGTTTCCACAAAATCTAAGAAAAATTCCTCAAAATTCTTCAAGTCTCCTCAGAAATCCACTTAATTCCAGAAAAATCCACAAAAATCCTGAAAAATCTCACAAAAATCCTAAAATCTTCTCAAAATCTTAAAAAGTTCCAGAAACATCCCAGAAAATCTACACAAGTTTCCATAAAATTCAAGAAAAATCCCACAATATTCCCTAAATCCCCTTAAAACCATACCAAATTCCAGGAACATGTCACAAAATTCCCTAAATCTCCTCAATATCCCACAAAATTCCACCAAAATCACACAAAACCTCCACAAGTTTCTACAAAATCTAAAAAAAATTTCTCAGAATTTTTCAAGTCTCCTCAAAACCACACAAAGTCCTTGAAAAGGCCCACAAAATTCCAGGTAAATCCCACAGAGTCTTCACAAATAACCACAAAATCTAAAAAGAATTCCTCAAAATTCTTCAGGTCTCCTCAGAATCCCACACAATTCCAGAAAAATCCCCACAAAATTCCAGAGAAGACCCACAAAATTCCCTAAATCATTTCAAAACCCTACCAAGTCACAGGAATGTCCCACAAAATCTCCACCGATTGCCAGAACATCCCACAAAAATCCCACAAAAATCCCTACATCTTCTGAAAACTCGACCAAATTCCAGAAACGCCCCATAAAATCACCAGTTTCCCACAAAATTCAAGAAAAGCACCACCAAATTCCCTAAATCTTTGCAAAACACCACAAAATTCCTGAAAAGCCCCACCAGATTCCAGAAATATCCCACAAAATGTCCTCCATATCCAACAAAATCCCAGAAAAATCCCCACAAAATTCCAGAGAAGTCCCACAAAATTCCCTAAATCATTTCAAAACCCTACCAATTCACAGGAATGTCCCACAAAATCTCCACCGATTCCCACAAAATCCCAAAAAATTCCCTAAATCTTCTCAAAACACAACCAAATTCCAGAAAAAAATACCACCAAATCTCCACAAATTCCCACAAAATACATGAAAAATCCCTCAAGATCCCTAAATCTCCTCAATATCCCACAAAATTCCTCAAAAATCACACAAAACCTCCACAAGTTTCTACAAAATCTAAAAAAAATTTCTCAAAATTCTTCAGGTCTCCTCAGAAATCCACAGAATTCCAGTAAAATCCACAAAAATCCTGAAAAATCCAACAAAAATCCTAAAATCTTCTCAAAATCTTAAAAAATTCCACAAACATCCCACAAAATCTACACAAGTTTCCATAAAATTCAAGAAAAATCCCACAAAATTCCCTTAATCCCCTTAAAACCATACCAAATTCCAGGAACATGCCACAAAATTCCCTAAATCTCCTCAATATCCCACAAAATTCCACCAAAATCACACAAAACCTCCACAAGTTTCTACAAAATCTAAAAAAAATTTCTCAAAATTCTTCAGGTCTCCTCAGAAATCCACAGAATTCCAGTAAAATCCACAAAAATCCTGAAAAATCCAACAAAAATCCTAAAATCTTCTCAAAATCTTAAAAAATTCCACAAACATCCCACAAAATCTACACAAGTTTCCATAAAATTCAAGAAAAATCCCACAAAATTCCCTTAATCCCCTTAAAACCATACCAAATTCCAGGAACATGCCACAAAATTCCCTAAATCTCCTCAATATCCCACAAAATTCCACCAAAATCACACAAAACCTCCACAAGTTTCTACAAAATCTAAAAAAAATTTCTCAGAATTTTTCAAGTCTCCTCAAAACCACACAAAGTCCTTGAAAAGGCCCACAAAATTCCAGGTAAATCCCACAGAATCTCCACAAATAACCACAAAATCTAAAAAGAATTCCTCAAAATTCTTCAGGTCTCCTCAGAATCTCACACAATTCCAGAAAAATCCCCACAAAATTCCAGAGAAGACCCACAAAATTCCCTAAATCATTTCAAAACCCTACCAAGTCACAGGAATGTCCCACAAAATCTCCACCGATTGCCAGAACATCCCACAAAAATCCCACAAAAATCCCTACATCTTCTGAAAACTCGACCAAATTCCAGAAACGCCCCATAAAATCACCACAGTTTCCCACAACATTCAAGAAAAGCACCACCAAATTCCCTAAATCTTTGCAAAACACCACAAAATTCCTGAAAAGCCCCACCAGATTCCAGAAATATCCCACAAAATGTCCTCCATATCCAACAAAATCCCAGAAAAATCCCCACAAAATTCCAGAGAAGTCCCACAAAATTCCCTAAATCATTTCAAAACCCTACCAATTCACAGGAATGTCCCACAAAATCTCCACCGATTCCCACAAAATCCCAAAAAATTCCCTAAATCTTCTCAAAACACGACCAAATTCTAGAAAAAATCCCACCAAATCTCCACAAATTCCCACAAAATACATGAAAAATCCCACAAGATCCCGAAATCGCCTCAAGATCCCGCAAAATTCCACAAAAATCACACAAAACCTCCACAAGTTTCCACAAAATCTAAGAAAAATTCCTCAAAATTCTTCAAGTCTCCACAGAAATCCACAGAATTCCAGAAAAACTCACAAAAATCCTGAAAAATCCCACAAAAATCCTAAAATCTTCTCAAAATCTTAAAAAATTCCACAAACATCCCACAAAATCTACACAAGTTTCCATAAAATTCAAGAAAAATCCCACAATATTCCCTAAATCCCCTTAAAACCATACCGTATTCCAGGAACATGCCACAAAATTCCCTAAATCTCCTCAATATCCCACAAACTTCCACCAAAATCACACAAAACCACTACAAGTTTCCACAAAAATCTAAGAAAAATTTCTCAGAATTTTTCAGGTCTCTTCAGAATCCCACAGAATTCCAGAAAAATCCTACAAAATTCCTGGGAAGTCCCACAAAATTCCCTAAATCTTCTCAAAACACGACCAAATTCTAGAAAAAATCCCACCAAATCTCCACAAATTCTTACAAAATACATGAAAAAATCCCTCAAGATCCCTAAATCGCCTCAAGATCCCACAAAATTCCACAAAAATAACATAAAACCTCCACAAGTTTCCACAAAATCTAAGAAAAATTCCTCAAAATTCTTCAAGTCTCCTCAGAAATCCACTTAATTCCAGAAAAATCCACAAAAATCCTGAAAAATCTCACAAAAATCCTAAAATCTTCTCAAAATCTTAAAAAGTTCCAGAAACATCCCAGAAAATCTACACAAGTTTCCATAAAATTCAAGAAAAATCCCACAATATTCCCTAAATCCCCTTAAAACCATACCAAATTCCAGGAACATGTCACAAAATTCCCTAAATCTCCTCAATATCCCACAAAATTCCACCAAAATCACACAAAACCTCCACAAGTTTCTACAAAATCTAAAAAAAATTTCTCAGAATTTTTCAAGTCTCCTCAAAACCACACAAAGTCCTTGAAAAGGCCCACAAAATTCCAGGTAAATCCCACAGAGTCTTCACAAATAACCACAAAATCTAAAAAGAATTCCTCAAAATTCTTCAGGTCTCCTCAGAATCCCACACAATTCCAGAAAAATCCCCACAAAATTCCAGAGAAGACCCACAAAATTCCCTAAATCATTTCAAAACCCTACCAAGTCACAGGAATGTCCCACAAAATCTCCACCGATTGCCAGAACATCCCACAAAAATCCCACAAAAATCCCTACATCTTCTGAAAACTCGACCAAATTCCAGAAACGCCCCATAAAATCACCAGTTTCCCACAAAATTCAAGAAAAGCACCACCAAATTCCCTAAATCTTTGCAAAACACCACAAAATTCCTGAAAAGCCCCACCAGATTCCAGAAATATCCCACAAAATGTCCTCCATATCCAACAAAATCCCAGAAAAATCCCCACAAAATTCCAGAGAAGTCCCACAAAATTCCCTAAATCATTTCAAAACCCTACCAATTCACAGGAATGTCCCACAAAATCTCCACCGATTCCCACAAAATCCCAAAAAATTCCCTAAATCTTCTCAAAACACAACCAAATTCCAGAAAAAAATACCACCAAATCTCCACAAATTCCCACAAAATACATGAAAAATCCCTCAAGATCCCTAAATCTCCTCAATATCCCACAAAATTCCTCAAAAATCACACAAAACCTCCACAAGTTTCTACAAAATCTAAAAAAAATTTCTCAAAATTCTTCAGGTCTCCTCAGAAATCCACAGAATTCCAGTAAAATCCACAAAAATCCTGAAAAATCCAACAAAAATCCTAAAATCTTCTCAAAATCTTAAAAAATTCCACAAACATCCCACAAAATCTACACAAGTTTCCATAAAATTCAAGAAAAATCCCACAAAATTCCCTTAATCCCCTTAAAACCATACCAAATTCCAGGAACATGCCACAAAATTCCCTAAATCTCCTCAATATCCCACAAAATTCCACCAAAATCACACAAAACCTCCACAAGTTTCTACAAAATCTAAAAAAAATTCCTCAAAATTCTTCAAGTCTCCTCAGAAATCCACAGAATTCCAGAAAAATCCACAAAAATCCTGAAAAATCCCACAAAAATCCTAAAATCTTCTCAAAATCTTAAAAAGTTCCAGAAACATCCCACAAAATCTACACAAGTTTCCATAAAATTCAAGAAAAATCCCACAATATTCCCTAAATCCCCTTAAAACCATACCGTATTCCAGGAACATGCCACAAAATTCCCTAAATCTCCTCAATATCCCACAAACTTCCACCAAAATCACACAAAACCACTACAAGTTTCCACAAAAATCTAAGAAAAATTTCTCAGAATTTTTCAGGTCTGTTCAGAATCCCACAGAATTCCAGAAAAATCCTACAAAATTCCTGGGAAGTCCCACAAAATTCCCTAAATCTTCTCAAAACACGACCAAATTCTAGAAAAAATCCCACCAAATCTCCACAAATTCTTACAAAATACATGAAAAAATCCCTCAAGATCCCTAAATCGCCTCAAGATCCCACAAAATTCCACAAAAATCACATAAAACCTCCACAAGTTTCCACAAAATCTAAGAAAAATTCCTCAAAATTCTTCAAGTCTCCTCAGAAATCCACTTAATTCCAGAAAAATCCACAAAAATCCTGAAAAATCTCACAAAAATCCTAAAATCTTCTCAAAATCTTAAAAAGTTCCAGAAACATCCCAGAAAATCTACACAAGTTTCCATAAAATTCAAGAAAAATCCCACAATATTCCCTAAATCCCCTTAAAACCATACCAAATTCCAGGAACATGTCACAAAATTCCCTAAATCTCCTCAATATCCCACAAAATTCCACCAAAATCACACAAAACCTCCACAAGTTTCTACAAAATCTAAAAAAAATTTCTCAGAATTTTTCAAGTCTCCTCAAAACCACACAAAGTCCTTGAAAAGGCCCACAAAATTCCAGGTAAATCCCACAGAGTCTTCACAAATAACCACAAAATCTAAAAAGAATTCCTCAAAATTCTTCAGGTCTTCTCAGAATCCCACACAATTCCAGAAAAATCCCCACAAAATTCCAGAGAAGACCCACAAAATTCCCTAAATCATTTCAAAACCCTACCAAGTCACAGGAATGTCCCACAAAATCTCCACCGATTGCCAGAACATCCCACAAAAATCCCACAAAAATCCCTACATCTTCTGAAAACTCGACCAAATTCCAGAAACGCCCCATAAAATCACCAGTTTCCCACAAAATTCAAGAAAAGCACCACCAAATTCCCTAAATCTTTGCAAAACACCACAAAATTCCTGAAAAGCCCCACCAGATTCCAGAAATATCCCACAAAATGTCCTCCATATCCAACAAAATCCCAGAAAAATCCCCACAAAATTCCAGAGAAGTCCCACAAAATTCCCTAAATCATTTCAAAACCCTACCAATTCACAGGAATGTCCCACAAAATCTCCACCGATTCCCACAAAATCCCAAAAAATTCCCTAAATCTTCTCAAAACACAACCAAATTCCAGAAAAAAATACCACCAAATCTCCACAAATTCCCACAAAATACATGAAAAATCCCTCAAGATCCCTAAATCTCCTCAATATCCCACAAAATTCCTCAAAAATCACACAAAACCTCCACAAGTTTCTACAAAATCTAAAAAAAATTTCTCAAAATTCTTCAGGTCTCCTCAGAAATCCACAGAATTCCAGTAAAATCCACAAAAATCCTGAAAAATCCAACAAAAATCCTAAAATCTTCTCAAAATCTTAAAAAATTCCACAAACATCCCACAAAATCTACACAAGTTTCCATAAAATTCAAGAAAAATCCCACAAAATTCCCTTAATCCCCTTAAAACCATACCAAATTCCAGGAACATGCCACAAAATTCCCTAAATCTCCTCAATATCCCACAAAATTCCACCAAAATCACACAAAACCTCCACAAGTTTCTACAAAATCTAAAAAAAATTCCTCAAAATTCTTCAAGTCTCCTCAGAAATCCACAGAATTCCAGAAAAATCCACAAAAATCCTGAAAAATCCCACAAAAATCCTAAAATCTTCTCAAAATCTTAAAAAGTTCCAGAAACATCCCACAAAATCTACACAAGTTTCCATAAAATTCAAGAAAAATCCCACAATATTCCCTAAATCCCCTTAAAACCATACCGTATTCCAGGAACATGCCACAAAATTCCCTAAATCTCCTCAATATCCCACAAACTTCCACCAAAATCACACAAAACCACTACAAGTTTCCACAAAAATCTAAGAAAAATTTCTCAGAATTTTTCAGGTCTGTTCAGAATCCCACAGAATTCCAGAAAAATCCTACAAAATTCCTGGGAAGTCCCACAAAATTCCCTAAATCTTCTCAAAACACGACCAAATTCTAGAAAAAATCCCACCAAATCTCCACAAATTCTTACAAAATACATGAAAAAATCCCTCAAGATCCCTAAATCGCCTCAAGATCCCACAAAATTCCACAAAAATCACATAAAACCTCCACAAGTTTCCACAAAATCTAAGAAAAATTCCTCAAAATTCTTCAAGTCTCCTCAGAAATCCACTTAATTCCAGAAAAATCCACAAAAATCCTGAAAAATCTCACAAAAATCCTAAAATCTTCTCAAAATCTTAAAAAGTTCCAGAAACATCCCAGAAAATCTACACAAGTTTCCATAAAATTCAAGAAAAATCCCACAATATTCCCTAAATCCCCTTAAAACCATACCAAATTCCAGGAACATGTCACAAAATTCCCTAAATCTCCTCAATATCCCACAAAATTCCACCAAAATCACACAAAACCTCCACAAGTTTCTACAAAATCTAAAAAAAATTTCTCAGAATTTTTCAAGTCTCCTCAAAACCACACAAAGTCCTTGAAAAGGCCCACAAAATTCCAGGTAAATCCCACAGAGTCTTCACAAATAACCACAAAATCTAAAAAGAATTCCTCAAAATTCTTCAGGTCTCCTCAGAATCCCACACAATTCCAGAAAAATCCCCACAAAATTCCAGAGAAGACCCACAAAATTCCCTAAATCATTTCAAAACCCTACCAAGTCACAGGAATGTCCCACAAAATCTCCACCGATTGCCAGAACATCCCACAAAAATCCCACAAAAATCCCTACATCTTCTGAAAACTCGACCAAATTCCAGAAACGCCCCATAAAATCACCAGTTTCCCACAAAATTCAAGAAAAGCACCACCAAATTCCCTAAATCTTTGCAAAACACCACAAAATTCCTGAAAAGCCCCACCAGATTCCAGAAATATCCCACAAAATGTCCTCCATATCCAACAAAATCCCAGAAAAATCCCCACAAAATTCCAGAGAAGTCCCACAAAATTCCCTAAATCATTTCAAAACCCTACCAATTCACAGGAATGTCCCACAAAATCTCCACCGATTCCCACAAAATCCCAAAAAATTCCCTAAATCTTCTCAAAACACAACCAAATTCCAGAAAAAAATACCACCAAATCTCCACAAATTCCCACAAAATACATGAAAAATCCCTCAAGATCCCTAAATCTCCTCAATATCCCACAAAATTCCTCAAAAATCACACAAAACCTCCACAAGTTTCTACAAAATCTAAAAAAAATTTCTCAAAATTCTTCAGGTCTCCTCAGAAATCCACAGAATTCCAGTAAAATCCACAAAAATCCTGAAAAATCCAACAAAAATCCTAAAATCTTCTCAAAATCTTAAAAAATTCCACAAACATCCCACAAAATCTACACAAGTTTCCATAAAATTCAAGAAAAATCCCACAAAATTCCCTTAATCCCCTTAAAACCATACCAAATTCCAGGAACATGCCACAAAATTCCCTAAATCTCCTCAATATCCCACAAAATTCCACCAAAATCACACAAAACCTCCACAAGTTTCTACAAAATCTAAAAAAAATTTCTCAAAATTCTTCAGGTCTCCTCAGAAATCCACAGAATTCCAGTAAAATCCACAAAAATCCTGAAAAATCCAACAAAAATCCTAAAATCTTCTCAAAATCTTAAAAAATTCCACAAACATCCCACAAAATCTACACAAGTTTCCATAAAATTCAAGAAAAATCCCACAAAATTCCCTTAATCCCCTTAAAACCATACCAAATTCCAGGAACATGCCACAAAATTCCCTAAATCTCCTCAATATCCCACAAAATTCCACCAAAATCACACAAAACCTCCACAAGTTTCTACAAAATCTAAAAAAAATTTCTCAGAATTTTTCAAGTCTCCTCAAAACCACACAAAGTCCTTGAAAAGGCCCACAAAATTCCAGGTAAATCCCACAGAATCTCCACAAATAACCACAAAATCTAAAAAGAATTCCTCAAAATTCTTCAGGTCTCCTCAGAATCTCACACAATTCCAGAAAAATCCCCACAAAATTCCAGAGAAGACCCACAAAATTCCCTAAATCATTTCAAAACCCTACCAAGTCACAGGAATGTCCCACAAAATCTCCACCGATTGCCAGAACATCCCACAAAAATCCCACAAAAATCCCTACATCTTCTGAAAACTCGACCAAATTCCAGAAACGCCCCATAAAATCACCACAGTTTCCCACAACATTCAAGAAAAGCACCACCAAATTCCCTAAATCTTTGCAAAACACCACAAAATTCCTGAAAAGCCCCACCAGATTCCAGAAATATCCCACAAAATGTCCTCCATATCCAACAAAATCCCAGAAAAATCCCCACAAAATTCCAGAGAAGTCCCACAAAATTCCCTAAATCATTTCAAAACCCTACCAATTCACAGGAATGTCCCACAAAATCTCCACCGATTCCCACAAAATCCCAAAAAATTCCCTAAATCTTCTCAAAACACGACCAAATTCTAGAAAAAATCCCACCAAATCTCCACAAATTCCCACAAAATACATGAAAAATCCCACAAGATCCCGAAATCGCCTCAAGATCCCGCAAAATTCCACAAAAATCACACAAAACCTCCACAAGTTTCCACAAAATCTAAGAAAAATTCCTCAAAATTCTTCAAGTCTCCTCAGAAATCCACAGAATTCCAGAAAAACTCACAAAAATCCTGAAAAATCCCACAAAAATCCTAAAATCTTCTCAAAATCTTAAAAAATTCCACAAACATCCCACAAAATCTACACAAGTTTCCATAAAATTCAAGAAAAATCCCACAATATTCCCTAAATCCCCTTAAAACCATACCGTATTCCAGGAACATGCCACAAAATTCCCTAAATCTCCTCAATATCCCACAAACTTCCACCAAAATCACACAAAACCACTACAAGTTTCCACAAAAATCTAAGAAAAATTTCTCAGAATTTTTCAGGTCTCTTCAGAATCCCACAGAATTCCAGAAAAATCCTACAAAATTCCTGGGAAGTCCCACAAAATTCCCTAAATCTTCTCAAAACACGACCAAATTCTAGAAAAAATCCCACCAAATCTCCACAAATTCTTACAAAATACATGAAAAAATCCCTCAAGATCCCTAAATCGCCTCAAGATCCCACAAAATTCCACAAAAATAACATAAAACCTCCACAAGTTTCCACAAAATCTAAGAAAAATTCCTCAAAATTCTTCAAGTCTCCTCAGAAATCCACTTAATTCCAGAAAAATCCACAAAAATCCTGAAAAATCTCACAAAAATCCTAAAATCTTCTCAAAATCTTAAAAAGTTCCAGAAACATCCCAGAAAATCTACACAAGTTTCCATAAAATTCAAGAAAAATCCCACAATATTCCCTAAATCCCCTTAAAACCATACCAAATTCCAGGAACATGTCACAAAATTCCCTAAATCTCCTCAATATCCCACAAAATTCCACCAAAATCACACAAAACCTCCACAAGTTTCTACAAAATCTAAAAAAAATTTCTCAGAATTTTTCAAGTCTCCTCAAAACCACACAAAGTCCTTGAAAAGGCCCACAAAATTCCAGGTAAATCCCACAGAGTCTTCACAAATAACCACAAAATCTAAAAAGAATTCCTCAAAATTCTTCAGGTCTCCTCAGAATCCCACACAATTCCAGAAAAATCCCCACAAAATTCCAGAGAAGACCCACAAAATTCCCTAAATCATTTCAAAACCCTACCAAGTCACAGGAATGTCCCACAAAATCTCCACCGATTGCCAGAACATCCCACAAAAATCCCACAAAAATCCCTACATCTTCTGAAAACTCGACCAAATTCCAGAAACGCCCCATAAAATCACCAGTTTCCCACAAAATTCAAGAAAAGCACCACCAAATTCCCTAAATCTTTGCAAAACACCACAAAATTCCTGAAAAGCCCCACCAGATTCCAGAAATATCCCACAAAATGTCCTCCATATCCAACAAAATCCCAGAAAAATCCCCACAAAATTCCAGAGAAGTCCCACAAAATTCCCTAAATCATTTCAAAACCCTACCAATTCACAGGAATGTCCCACAAAATCTCCACCGATTCCCACAAAATCCCAAAAAATTCCCTAAATCTTCTCAAAACACAACCAAATTCCAGAAAAAAATACCACCAAATCTCCACAAATTCCCACAAAATACATGAAAAATCCCTCAAGATCCCTAAATCTCCTCAATATCCCACAAAATTCCTCAAAAATCACACAAAACCTCCACAAGTTTCTACAAAATCTAAAAAAAATTTCTCAAAATTCTTCAGGTCTCCTCAGAAATCCACAGAATTCCAGTAAAATCCACAAAAATCCTGAAAAATCCAACAAAAATCCTAAAATCTTCTCAAAATCTTAAAAAATTCCACAAACATCCCACAAAATCTACACAAGTTTCCATAAAATTCAAGAAAAATCCCACAAAATTCCCTTAATCCCCTTAAAACCATACCAAATTCCAGGAACATGCCACAAAATTCCCTAAATCTCCTCAATATCCCACAAAATTCCACCAAAATCACACAAAACCTCCACAAGTTTCTACAAAATCTAAAAAAAATTCCTCAAAATTCTTCAAGTCTCCTCAGAAATCCACAGAATTCCAGAAAAATCCACAAAAATCCTGAAAAATCCCACAAAAATCCTAAAATCTTCTCAAAATCTTAAAAAGTTCCAGAAACATCCCACAAAATCTACACAAGTTTCCATAAAATTCAAGAAAAATCCCACAATATTCCCTAAATCCCCTTAAAACCATACCGTATTCCAGGAACATGCCACAAAATTCCCTAAATCTCCTCAATATCCCACAAACTTCCACCAAAATCACACAAAACCACTACAAGTTTCCACAAAAATCTAAGAAAAATTTCTCAGAATTTTTCAGGTCTGTTCAGAATCCCACAGAATTCCAGAAAAATCCTACAAAATTCCTGGGAAGTCCCACAAAATTCCCTAAATCTTCTCAAAACACGACCAAATTCTAGAAAAAATCCCACCAAATCTCCACAAATTCTTACAAAATACATGAAAAAATCCCTCAAGATCCCTAAATCGCCTCAAGATCCCACAAAATTCCACAAAAATCACATAAAACCTCCACAAGTTTCCACAAAATCTAAGAAAAATTCCTCAAAATTCTTCAAGTCTCCTCAGAAATCCACTTAATTCCAGAAAAATCCACAAAAATCCTGAAAAATCTCACAAAAATCCTAAAATCTTCTCAAAATCTTAAAAAGTTCCAGAAACATCCCAGAAAATCTACACAAGTTTCCATAAAATTCAAGAAAAATCCCACAATATTCCCTAAATCCCCTTAAAACCATACCAAATTCCAGGAACATGTCACAAAATTCCCTAAATCTCCTCAATATCCCACAAAATTCCACCAAAATCACACAAAACCTCCACAAGTTTCTACAAAATCTAAAAAAAATTTCTCAGAATTTTTCAAGTCTCCTCAAAACCACACAAAGTCCTTGAAAAGGCCCACAAAATTCCAGGTAAATCCCACAGAGTCTTCACAAATAACCACAAAATCTAAAAAGAATTCCTCAAAATTCTTCAGGTCTCCTCAGAATCCCACACAATTCCAGAAAAATCCCCACAAAATTCCAGAGAAGACCCACAAAATTCCCTAAATCATTTCAAAACCCTACCAAGTCACAGGAATGTCCCACAAAATCTCCACCGATTGCCAGAACATCCCACAAAAATCCCACAAAAATCCCTACATCTTCTGAAAACTCGACCAAATTCCAGAAACGCCCCATAAAATCACCAGTTTCCCACAAAATTCAAGAAAAGCACCACCAAATTCCCTAAATCTTTGCAAAACACCACAAAATTCCTGAAAAGCCCCACCAGATTCCAGAAATATCCCACAAAATGTCCTCCATATCCAACAAAATCCCAGAAAAATCCCCACAAAATTCCAGAGAAGTCCCACAAAATTCCCTAAATCATTTCAAAACCCTACCAATTCACAGGAATGTCCCACAAAATCTCCACCGATTCCCACAAAATCCCAAAAAATTCCCTAAATCTTCTCAAAACACAACCAAATTCCAGAAAAAAATACCACCAAATCTCCACAAATTCCCACAAAATACATGAAAAATCCCTCAAGATCCCTAAATCTCCTCAATATCCCACAAAATTCCTCAAAAATCACACAAAACCTCCACAAGTTTCTACAAAATCTAAAAAAAATTTCTCAAAATTCTTCAGGTCTCCTCAGAAATCCACAGAATTCCAGTAAAATCCACAAAAATCCTGAAAAATCCAACAAAAATCCTAAAATCTTCTCAAAATCTTAAAAAATTCCACAAACATCCCACAAAATCTACACAAGTTTCCATAAAATTCAAGAAAAATCCCACAAAATTCCCTTAATCCCCTTAAAACCATACCAAATTCCAGGAACATGCCACAAAATTCCCTAAATCTCCTCAATATCCCACAAAATTCCACCAAAATCACACAAAACCTCCACAAGTTTCTACAAAATCTAAAAAAAATTCCTCAAAATTCTTCAAGTCTCCTCAGAAATCCACAGAATTCCAGAAAAATCCACAAAAATCCTGAAAAATCCCACAAAAATCCTAAAATCTTCTCAAAATCTTAAAAAGTTCCAGAAACATCCCACAAAATCTACACAAGTTTCCATAAAATTCAAGAAAAATCCCACAATATTCCCTAAATCCCCTTAAAACCATACCGTATTCCAGGAACATGCCACAAAATTCCCTAAATCTCCTCAATATCCCACAAACTTCCACCAAAATCACACAAAACCACTACAAGTTTCCACAAAAATCTAAGAAAAATTTCTCAGAATTTTTCAGGTCTGTTCAGAATCCCACAGAATTCCAGAAAAATCCTACAAAATTCCTGGGAAGTCCCACAAAATTCCCTAAATCTTCTCAAAACACGACCAAATTCTAGAAAAAATCCCACCAAATCTCCACAAATTCTTACAAAATACATGAAAAAATCCCTCAAGATCCCTAAATCGCCTCAAGATCCCACAAAATTCCACAAAAATCACATAAAACCTCCACAAGTTTCCACAAAATCTAAGAAAAATTCCTCAAAATTCTTCAAGTCTCCTCAGAAATCCACTTAATTCCAGAAAAATCCACAAAAATCCTGAAAAATCTCACAAAAATCCTAAAATCTTCTCAAAATCTTAAAAAGTTCCAGAAACATCCCAGAAAATCTACACAAGTTTCCATAAAATTCAAGAAAAATCCCACAATATTCCCTAAATCCCCTTAAAACCATACCAAATTCCAGGAACATGTCACAAAATTCCCTAAATCTCCTCAATATCCCACAAAATTCCACCAAAATCACACAAAACCTCCACAAGTTTCTACAAAATCTAAAAAAAATTTCTCAGAATTTTTCAAGTCTCCTCAAAACCACACAAAGTCCTTGAAAAGGCCCACAAAATTCCAGGTAAATCCCACAGAGTCTTCACAAATAACCACAAAATCTAAAAAGAATTCCTCAAAATTCTTCAGGTCTCCTCAGAATCCCACACAATTCCAGAAAAATCCCCACAAAATTCCAGAGAAGACCCACAAAATTCCCTAAATCATTTCAAAACCCTACCAAGTCACAGGAATGTCCCACAAAATCTCCACCGATTGCCAGAACATCCCACAAAAATCCCACAAAAATCCCTACATCTTCTGAAAACTCGACCAAATTCCAGAAACGCCCCATAAAATCACCAGTTTCCCACAAAATTCAAGAAAAGCACCACCAAATTCCCTAAATCTTTGCAAAACACCACAAAATTCCTGAAAAGCCCCACCAGATTCCAGAAATATCCCACAAAATGTCCTCCATATCCAACAAAATCCCAGAAAAATCCCCACAAAATTCCAGAGAAGTCCCACAAAATTCCCTAAATCATTTCAAAACCCTACCAATTCACAGGAATGTCCCACAAAATCTCCACCGATTCCCACAAAATCCCAAAAAATTCCCTAAATCTTCTCAAAACACAACCAAATTCCAGAAAAAAATACCACCAAATCTCCACAAATTCCCACAAAATACATGAAAAATCCCTCAAGATCCCTAAATCTCCTCAATATCCCACAAAATTCCTCAAAAATCACACAAAACCTCCACAAGTTTCTACAAAATCTAAAAAAAATTTCTCAAAATTCTTCAGGTCTCCTCAGAAATCCACAGAATTCCAGTAAAATCCACAAAAATCCTGAAAAATCCCACAAAAATCCTAAAATCTTCTCAAAATCTTAAAAAGTTCCAGAAACATCCCACAAAATCTACAAAAGTTTCCATAAAATTCAAGAAAAATCCCACAAAATTCCCTTAATCCCCTTAAAACCATACCAAATTCCAGGAACATGCCACAAAATTCCCTAAATCTCCTCAATATCCCACAAAATTCCACCAAAATCACACAAAACCTCCACAAGTTTCTACAAAATCTAAAAAAAATTTCTCAGAATTTTTCAAGTCTCCTCAAAACCACACAAAGTCCTTGAAAAGGCCCACAAAATTCCAGGTAAATCCCACAGAATCTCCACAAATAACCACAAAATCTAAAAAGAATTCCTCAAAATTCTTCAGGTCTCCTCAGAATCTCACACAATTCCAGAAAAATCCCCACAAAATTCCAGAGAAGACCCACAAAATTCCCTAAATCATTTCAAAACCCTACCAAGTCACAGGAATGTCCCACAAAATCTCCACCGATTGCCAGAACATCCCACAAAAATCCCACAAAAATCCCTACATCTTCTGAAAACTCGACCAAATTCCAGAAACGCCCCATAAAATCACCACAGTTTCCCACAACATTCAAGAAAAGCACCACCAAATTCCCTAAATCTTTGCAAAACACCACAAAATTCCTGAAAAGCCCCACCAGATTCCAGAAATATCCCACAAAATGTCCTCCATATCCAACAAAATCCCAGAAAAATCCCCACAAAATTCCAGAGAAGTCCCACAAAATTCCCTAAATCATTTCAAAACCCTACCAAGTCACAGGAATGTCCCACAAAATCTCCACCGATTCCCACAAAATCCCAAAAAATTCCCTAAATCTTCTCAAAACACGACCAAATTCTAGAAAAAATCCCACCAAATCTCCACAAATTCCCACAAAATACATGAAAAATCCCTCAAGATCCCGAAATCGCCTCAAGATCCCGCAAAATTCCACAAAAATCACACAAAACCTCCACAAGTTTCCACAAAATCTAAGAAAAATTCCTCAAAATTCTTCAAGTCTCCTCAGAAATCCACAGAATTCCAGAAAAATCCCCACAAAATTCCAGAGAAGACCCACAAAATTCCCTAAATCATTTCAAAACCCTACCAAGTCACAGGAATGTCCCACAAAATCTCCACCGATTCCCACAAAATCCCAAAAAATTCCCTAAATCTTCTCAAAACATGACCAAATTCTAGAAAAATCCCACCAAATCTCCACAAATTCTTACAAAATACGTGAAAAAATCCCTCAAGATCCCTAAATCTCCTCAATATCCCACAAAATTCCTCAAAAATCACACAAAACCTCCACAAGTTTCTACAAAATCTAAAAAAAATTTCTCAAAATTCTTCAGGTCTCCTCAGAAATCCACAGAATTCCAGTAAAATCCACAAAAATCCTGAAAAATCCCACAAAAATCCTAAAATCTTCTCAAAATCTTAAAAAGTTCCAGAAACATCCCACAAAATCTACACAAGTTTCCATAAAATTCAAGAAAAATCCCACAATATTCCCTAAATCCCCTTAAAACCATACCGTATTCCAGGAACATGCCACAAAATTCCCTAAATCTCCTCAATATCCCACAAACTTCCACCAAAATCACACAAAACCACTACAAGTTTCCACAAAAATCTAAGAAAAATTTCTCAGAATTTTTCAGGTCTCTTCAGAATCCCACAGAATTCCAGAAAAATCCTACAAAATTCCTGGGAAGTCCCACAAAATTCCCTAAATCTTCTCAAAACACGACCAAATTCTAGAAAAAATCCCACCAAATCTCCACAAATTCTTACAAAATACATGAAAAAATCCCTCAAGATCCCTAAATCGCCTCAAGATCCCACAAAATTCCACAAAAATAACATAAAACCTCCACAAGTTTCCACAAAATCTAAGAAAAATTCCTCAAAATTCTTCAAGTCTCCTCAGAAATCCACTTAATTCCAGAAAAATCCACAAAAATCCTGAAAAATCTCACAAAAATCCTAAAATCTTCTCAAAATCTTAAAAAGTTCCAGAAACATCCCAGAAAATCTACACAAGTTTCCATAAAATTCAAGAAAAATCCCACAATATTCCCTAAATCCCCTTAAAACCATACCAAATTCCAGGAACATGTCACAAAATTCCCTAAATCTCCTCAATATCCCACAAAATTCCACCAAAATCACACAAAACCTCCACAAGTTTCTACAAAATCTAAAAAAAATTTCTCAGAATTTTTCAAGTCTCCTCAAAACCACACAAAGTCCTTGAAAAGGCCCACAAAATTCCAGGTAAATCCCACAGAGTCTTCACAAATAACCACAAAATCTAAAAAGAATTCCTCAAAATTCTTCAGGTCTCCTCAGAATCCCACACAATTCCAGAAAAATCCCCACAAAATTCCAGAGAAGACCCACAAAATTCCCTAAATCATTTCAAAACCCTACCAAGTCACAGGAATGTCCCACAAAATCTCCACCGATTGCCAGAACATCCCACAAAAATCCCACAAAAATCCCTACATCTTCTGAAAACTCGACCAAATTCCAGAAACGCCCCATAAAATCACCAGTTTCCCACAAAATTCAAGAAAAGCACCACCAAATTCCCTAAATCTTTGCAAAACACCACAAAATTCCTGAAAAGCCCCACCAGATTCCAGAAATATCCCACAAAATGTCCTCCATATCCAACAAAATCCCAGAAAAATCCCCACAAAATTCCAGAGAAGTCCCACAAAATTCCCTAAATCATTTCAAAACCCTACCAATTCACAGGAATGTCCCACAAAATCTCCACCGATTCCCACAAAATCCCAAAAAATTCCCTAAATCTTCTCAAAACACAACCAAATTCCAGAAAAAAATACCACCAAATCTCCACAAATTCCCACAAAATACATGAAAAATCCCTCAAGATCCCTAAATCTCCTCAATATCCCACAAAATTCCTCAAAAATCACACAAAACCTCCACAAGTTTCTACAAAATCTAAAAAAAATTTCTCAAAATTCTTCAGGTCTCCTCAGAAATCCACAGAATTCCAGTAAAATCCACAAAAATCCTGAAAAATCCAACAAAAATCCTAAAATCTTCTCAAAATCTTAAAAAATTCCACAAACATCCCACAAAATCTACACAAGTTTCCATAAAATTCAAGAAAAATCCCACAAAATTCCCTTAATCCCCTTAAAACCATACCAAATTCCAGGAACATGCCACAAAATTCCCTAAATCTCCTCAATATCCCACAAAATTCCACCAAAATCACACAAAACCTCCACAAGTTTCTACAAAATCTAAAAAAAATTCCTCAAAATTCTTCAAGTCTCCTCAGAAATCCACAGAATTCCAGAAAAATCCACAAAAATCCTGAAAAATCCCACAAAAATCCTAAAATCTTCTCAAAATCTTAAAAAGTTCCAGAAACATCCCACAAAATCTACACAAGTTTCCATAAAATTCAAGAAAAATCCCACAATATTCCCTAAATCCCCTTAAAACCATACCGTATTCCAGGAACATGCCACAAAATTCCCTAAATCTCCTCAATATCCCACAAACTTCCACCAAAATCACACAAAACCACTACAAGTTTCCACAAAAATCTAAGAAAAATTTCTCAGAATTTTTCAGGTCTGTTCAGAATCCCACAGAATTCCAGAAAAATCCTACAAAATTCCTGGGAAGTCCCACAAAATTCCCTAAATCTTCTCAAAACACGACCAAATTCTAGAAAAAATCCCACCAAATCTCCACAAATTCTTACAAAATACATGAAAAAATCCCTCAAGATCCCTAAATCGCCTCAAGATCCCACAAAATTCCACAAAAATCACATAAAACCTCCACAAGTTTCCACAAAATCTAAGAAAAATTCCTCAAAATTCTTCAAGTCTCCTCAGAAATCCACTTAATTCCAGAAAAATCCACAAAAATCCTGAAAAATCTCACAAAAATCCTAAAATCTTCTCAAAATCTTAAAAAGTTCCAGAAACATCCCAGAAAATCTACACAAGTTTCCATAAAATTCAAGAAAAATCCCACAATATTCCCTAAATCCCCTTAAAACCATACCAAATTCCAGGAACATGTCACAAAATTCCCTAAATCTCCTCAATATCCCACAAAATTCCACCAAAATCACACAAAACCTCCACAAGTTTCTACAAAATCTAAAAAAAATTTCTCAGAATTTTTCAAGTCTCCTCAAAACCACACAAAGTCCTTGAAAAGGCCCACAAAATTCCAGGTAAATCCCACAGAGTCTTCACAAATAACCACAAAATCTAAAAAGAATTCCTCAAAATTCTTCAGGTCTCCTCAGAATCCCACACAATTCCAGAAAAATCCCCACAAAATTCCAGAGAAGACCCACAAAATTCCCTAAATCATTTCAAAACCCTACCAAGTCACAGGAATGTCCCACAAAATCTCCACCGATTGCCAGAACATCCCACAAAAATCCCACAAAAATCCCTACATCTTCTGAAAACTCGACCAAATTCCAGAAACGCCCCATAAAATCACCAGTTTCCCACAAAATTCAAGAAAAGCACCACCAAATTCCCTAAATCTTTGCAAAACACCACAAAATTCCTGAAAAGCCCCACCAGATTCCAGAAATATCCCACAAAATGTCCTCCATATCCAACAAAATCCCAGAAAAATCCCCACAAAATTCCAGAGAAGTCCCACAAAATTCCCTAAATCATTTCAAAACCCTACCAATTCACAGGAATGTCCCACAAAATCTCCACCGATTCCCACAAAATCCCAAAAAATTCCCTAAATCTTCTCAAAACACAACCAAATTCCAGAAAAAAATACCACCAAATCTCCACAAATTCCCACAAAATACATGAAAAATCCCTCAAGATCCCTAAATCTCCTCAATATCCCACAAAATTCCTCAAAAATCACACAAAACCTCCACAAGTTTCTACAAAATCTAAAAAAAATTTCTCAAAATTCTTCAGGTCTCCTCAGAAATCCACAGAATTCCAGTAAAATCCACAAAAATCCTGAAAAATCCCACAAAAATCCTAAAATCTTCTCAAAATCTTAAAAAGTTCCAGAAACATCCCACAAAATCTACAAAAGTTTCCATAAAATTCAAGAAAAATCCCACAAAATTCCCTTAATCCCCTTAAAACCATACCAAATTCCAGGAACATGCCACAAAATTCCCTAAATCTCCTCAATATCCCACAAAATTCCACCAAAATCACACAAAACCTCCACAAGTTTCTACAAAATCTAAAAAAAATTTCTCAGAATTTTTCAAGTCTCCTCAAAACCACACAAAGTCCTTGAAAAGGCCCACAAAATTCCAGGTAAATCCCACAGAATCTCCACAAATAACCACAAAATCTAAAAAGAATTCCTCAAAATTCTTCAGGTCTCCTCAGAATCTCACACAATTCCAGAAAAATCCCCACAAAATTCCAGAGAAGACCCACAAAATTCCCTAAATCATTTCAAAACCCTACCAAGTCACAGGAATGTCCCACAAAATCTCCACCGATTGCCAGAACATCCCACAAAAATCCCACAAAAATCCCTACATCTTCTGAAAACTCGACCAAATTCCAGAAACGCCCCATAAAATCACCACAGTTTCCCACAACATTCAAGAAAAGCACCACCAAATTCCCTAAATCTTTGCAAAACACCACAAAATTCCTGAAAAGCCCCACCAGATTCCAGAAATATCCCACAAAATGTCCTCCATATCCAACAAAATCCCAGAAAAATCCCCACAAAATTCCAGAGAAGTCCCACAAAATTCCCTAAATCATTTCAAAACCCTACCAAGTCACAGGAATGTCCCACAAAATCTCCACCGATTCCCACAAAATCCCAAAAAATTCCCTAAATCTTCTCAAAACACGACCAAATTCTAGAAAAAATCCCACCAAATCTCCACAAATTCCCACAAAATACATGAAAAATCCCTCAAGATCCCGAAATCGCCTCAAGATCCCGCAAAATTCCACAAAAATCACACAAAACCTCCACAAGTTTCCACAAAATCTAAGAAAAATTCCTCAAAATTCTTCAAGTCTCCTCAGAAATCCACAGAATTCCAGAAAAATCCCCACAAAATTCCAGAGAAGACCCACAAAATTCCCTAAATCATTTCAAAACCCTACCAAGTCACAGGAATGTCCCACAAAATCTCCACCGATTCCCAAAAAATCCCAAAAAATTCCCTAAATCTTCTCAAAACATGACCAAATTCTAGAAAAATCCCACCAAATCTCCACAAATTCTTACAAAATACGTGAAAAAATCCCTCAAGATCCCTAAATCTCCTCAATATCCCACAAAATTCCTCAAAAATCACACAAAACCTCCACAAGTTTCTACAAAATCTAAAAAAAATTTCTCAAAATTCTTCAGGTCTCCTCAGAAATCCACAGAATTCCAGTAAAATCCACAAAAATCCTGAAAAATCCCACAAAAATCCTAAAATCTTCTCAAAATCTTAAAAAGTTCCAGAAACATCCCACAAAATCTACACAAGTTTCCATAAAATTCAAGAAAAATCCCACAAAATTCCCTTAATCCCCTTAAAACCATACCAAATTCCAGGAACATGCCACAAAATTCCCTAAATCTCCTCAATATCCCACAAAATTCCACCAAAATCACACAAAACCTCCACAAGTTTCTACAAAATCTAAAAAAAATTTCTCAGAATTTTTCAAGTCTCCTCAAAACCACACAAAGTCCTTGAAAAGGCCCACAAAATTCCAGGTAAATCCCACAGAATCTCCACAAATAACCACAAAATCTAAAAAGAATTCCTCAAAATTCTTCAGGTCTCCTCAGAATCTCACACAATTCCATAAAAATCCCCACAAAATTCCAGAGAAGACCCACAAAATTCCCTAAATCATTTCAAAACCCTACCAAGTCACAGGAATGTCCCACAAAATCTCCACCGATTGCCAGAACATCCCACAAAAATCCCACAAAAATCCCTACATCTTCTGAAAACTCGACCAAATTCCAGAAACGCCCCATAAAATCACCACAGTTTCCCACAACATTCAAGAAAAGCACCACCAAATTCCCTAAATCTTTGCAAAACACCACAAAATTCCTGAAAAGCCCCACCAGATTCCAGAAATATCCCACAAAATGTCCTCCATATCCAACAAAATCCCAGAAAAATCCCCACAAAATTCCAGAGAAGTCCCACAAAATTCCCTAAATCATTTCAAAACCCTACCAATTCACAGGAATGTCCCACAAAATCTCCACCGATTCCCACAAAATCCCAAAAAATTCCCTAAATCTTCTCAAAACACGACCAAATTCTAGAAAAAATACCACCAAATCTCCACAAATTCCCACAAAATACATGAAAAATCCCTCAAGATCCCGAAATCGCCTCAAGATCCCGCAAAATTCCACAAAAATCACACAAAACCTCCACAAGTTTCCACAAAATCTAAGAAAAATTCCTCAAAATTCTTCAAGTCTCCTCAGAAATCCACAGAATTCCAGAAAAATCCCCACAAAATTCCAGAGAAGACCCACAAAATTCCCTAAATCATTTCAAAACCCTACCAAGTCACAGGAATGTCCCACAAAATCTCCACGGATTCCCACAAAATCCCAAAAAATTCCCTAAATCTTCTCAAAACACGACCAAATTCTAGAAAAAATCCCACCAAATCTCCACAAATTCCCACAAAATACATGAAAAATCCCTCAAGATCCCGAAATCGCCTCAAGATCCCGCAAAATTCCACAAAAATCACACAAAACCTCCACAAGTTTCTACAAAATCTAAAAAAAATTTCTCAAAATTCTTCAGGTCTCCTCAGAAATCCACAGAATTCCAGTAAAATCCACAAAAATCCTGAAAAATCCCACAAAAATCCTAAAATCTTCTCAAAATCTTAAAAAATTCCACAAACATCCCACAAAATCTACACAAGTTTCCATAAAATTCAAGAAAAATCCCACAAAATTCCCTAAATCCCCTTAAAACCATACCAAATTCCAGGAACATGCCACAAAATTCCCTAAATCTCCTCAATATCCCACAAAATTCCACCAAAATCACACAAAACCTCCACAAGTTTCTACAAAATCTAAAAAAAATTTCTCAGAATTTTTCAAGTCTCCTCAAAACCACACAAAGTCCTTGAAAAGGCCCACAAAATTCCAGGTAAATCCCACAGAATCTCCACAAATAACCACAAAATCTAAAAAGAATTCCTCAAAATTCTTCAGGTCTCCTCAGAATCTCACACAATTCCAGAAAAATCCCCACAAAATTCCAGAGAA
Source organism: Cyanistes caeruleus (assembly GCF_971803275.1). Classification (NCBI taxonomy): domain Eukaryota; kingdom Metazoa; phylum Chordata; class Aves; order Passeriformes; family Paridae; genus Cyanistes; species Cyanistes caeruleus. Next base: position 49,250 of record NW_028255956.1, read on the forward strand.
GACCCACAAAATTCCCTAAATCATTTCAAAACCCTACCAAGTCACAGGAATGTCCCACAAAATCTCCACCGATTGCCAGAACATCCCACAAAAATCCCACAAAAATCCCTACATCTTCTGAAAACTCGACCAAATTCCAGAAACGCCCCATAAAATCACCACAGTTTCCCACAACATTCAAGAAAAGCACCACCAAATTCCCTAAATCTTTGCAAAACACCACAAAATTCCTGAAAAGCCCCACCAGATTCCAGAAATATCCCACAAAATGTCCTCCATATCCAACAAAATCCCAGAAAAATCCCCACAAAATTCCAGAGAAGTCCCACAAAATTCCCTAAATCATTTCAAAACCCTACCAATTCACAGGAATGTCCCACAAAATCTCCACCGATTCCCACAAAATCCCAAAAAATTACCTAAATCTTCTCAAAACACGACCAAATTCTAGAAAAAATCCCACCAAATCTCCACAAATTCCCACAAAATACATGAAAAATCCCACAAGATCCCGAAATCGCCTCAAGATCCCACAAAATTCCACAAAAATCACACAAAACCTCCACAAGTTTCCACAAAATCTAAGAAAAATTCCTCAAAATTCTTCAAGTCTCCTCAGAAATCCACAGAATTCCAGAAAAACTCACAAAAATCCTGAAAAATCCCACAAAAATCCTAAAATCTTCTCAAAATCTTAAAAAATTCCACAAACATCCCACAAAATCTACACAAGTTTCCATAAAATTCAAGAAAAATCCCACAATATTCCCTAAATCCCCTTAAAACCATACCGTATTCCAGGAACATGCCACAAAATTCCCTAAATCTCCTCAATATCCCACAAACTTCCACCAAAATCACACAAAACCACTACAAGTTTCCACAAAAATCTAAGAAAAATTTCTCAGAATTTTTCAGGTCTGTTCAGAATCCCACAGAATTCCAGAAAAATCCTACAAAATTCCTGGGAAGTCCCACAAAATTCCCTAAATCTTCTCAAAACACGACCAAATTCTAGAAAAAATCCCACCAAATCTCCACAAATTCTTACAAAATACATGAAAAAATCCCTCAAGATCCCTAAATCGCCTCAAGATCCCACAAAATTCCACAAAAATAACATAAAACCTCCACAAGTTTCCACAAAATCTAAGAAAAATTCCTCAAAATTCTTCAAGTCTCCTCAGAAATCCACTTAATTCCAGAAAAATCCACAAAAATCCTGAAAAATCTCACAAAAATCCTAAAATCTTCTCAAAATCTTAAAAAGTTCCAGAAACATCCCAGAAAATCTACACAAGTTTCCATAAAATTCAAGAAAAATCCCACAATATTCCCTAAATCCCCTTAAAACCATACCAAATTCCAGGAACATGTCACAAAATTCCCTAAATCTCCTCAATATCCCACAAAATTCCACCAAAATCACACAAAACCTCCACAAGTTTCTACAAAATCTAAAAAAAATTTCTCAGAATTTTTCAAGTCTCCTCAAAACCACACAAAGTCCTTGAAAAGGCCCACAAAATTCCAGGTAAATCCCACAGAATCTCCACAAATAACCACAAAATCTAAAAAGAATTCCTCAAAATTCTTCAGGTCTCCTCAGAATCTCACAGAATTCCAGAAAAATCCCCACAAAATTCCAGAGAAGACCCACAAAATTCCCTAAATCATTTCAAAACCCTACCAAGTCACAGGAATGTCCCACAAAATCTCCACCGATTGCCAGAACATCCCACAAAAATCCCACAAAAATCCCTACATCTTCTGAAAACTCGACCAAATTCCAGAAACGCCCCATAAAATCACCACAGTTTCCCACAACATTCAAGAAAAGCACCACCAAATTCCCTAAATCTTTGCAAAACACCACAAAATTCCTGAAAAGCCCCACCAGATTCCAGAAATATCCCACAAAATGTCCTCCATATCCAACAAAATCCCAGAAAAATCCCCACAAAATTCCAGAGAAGTCCCACAAAATTCCCTAAATCATTTCAAAACCCTACCAATTCACAGGAATGTCCCACAAAATCTCCACCGATTCCCACAAAATCCCAAAAAATTCCCTAAATCTTCTCAAAACACGACCAAATTCTAGAAAAAATACCACCAAATCTCCACAAATTCCCACAAAATACATGAAAAATCCCTCAAGATCCCGAAATCGCCTCAAGATCCCGCAAAATTCCACAAAAATCACACAAAACCTCCACAAGTTTCCACAAAATCTAAGAAAAATTCCTCAAAATTCTTCAAGTCTCCTCAGAAATCCACAGAATTCCAGAAAAATCCACAAAAATCCTGAAAAATCCCACAAAAATCCTAAAATCTTCTCAAAATCTTAAAAAATTCCACAAACATCCCACAAAATCTACACAAGTTTCCATAAAATTCAAGAAAAATCCCACAAAATTCCCTAAATCCCCTTAAAACCATACCGTATTCCAGGAACATGCCACAAAATTCCCTAAATCTCCTCAATATCCCACAAACTTCCACCAAAATCACACAAAACCACTACAAGTTTCCACAAAAATCTAAGAAAAATTTCTCAGAATTTTTCAGGTCTCTTCAGAATCCCACAGAATTCCAGAAAAATCCTACAAAATTCCTGGGAAGTCCCACAAAATTCCCTAAATCTTCTCAAAACACGACCAAATTCTAGAAAAAATCCCACCAAATCTCCACAAATTCTTACAAAATACATGAAAAAATCCCTCAAGATCCCTAAATCGCCTCAAGATCCCACAAAATTCCACAAAAATCACATAAAACCTCCACAAGTTTCCACAAAATCTAAGAAAAATTCCTCAAAATTCTTCAAGTCTCCTCAGAAATCCACTTAATTCCAGAAAAATCCACAAAAATCCTGAAAAATCTCACAAAAATCCTAAAATCTTCTCAAAATCTTAAAAAGTTCCAGAAACATCCCAGAAAATCTACACAAGTTTCCATAAAATTCAAGAAAAATCCCACAATATTCCCTAAATCCCCTTAAAACCATACCAAATTCCAGGAACATGTCACAAAATTCCCTAAATCTCCTCAATATCCCACAAAATTCCACCAAAATCACACAAAACCTCCACAAGTTTCTACAAAATCTAAAAAAAATTTCTCAGAATTTTTCAAGTCTCCTCAAAACCACACAAAGTCCTTGAAAAGGCCCACAAAATTCCAGGTAAATCCCACAGAGTCTTCACAAATAACCACAAAATCTAAAAAGAATTCCTCAAAATTCTTCAGGTCTCCTCAGAATCCCACACAATTCCAGAAAAATCCCCACAAAATTCCAGAGAAGACCCACAAAATTCCCTAAATCATTTCAAAACCCTACCAAGTCACAGGAATGTCCCACAAAATCTCCACCGATTGCCAGAACATCCCACAAAAATCCCACAAAAATCCCTACATCTTCTGAAAACTCGACCAAATTCCAGAAACGCCCCATAAAATCACCACAGTTTCCCACAACATTCAAGAAAAGCACCACCAAATTCCCTAAATCTTTGCAAAACACCACAAAATTCCTGAAAAGCCCCACCAGATTCCAGAAATATCCCACAAAATGTCCTCCATATCCAACAAAATCCCAGAAAAATCCCCACAAAATTCCAGAGAAGTCCCACAAAATTCCCTAAATCATTTCAAAACCCTACCAATTCACAGGAATGTCCCACAAAATCTCCACCGATTCCCACAAAATCCCAAAAAATTCCCTAAATCTTCTCAAAACACGACCAAATTCTAGAAAAAATCCCACCAAATCTCCACAAATTCCCACAAAATACATGAAAAATCCCTCAAGATCCCGAAATCGCCTCAAGATCCCGCAAAATTCCACAAAAATCACACAAAACCTCCACAAGTTTCCACAAAATCTAAGAAAAATTCCTCAAAATTCTTCAAGTCTCCTCAGAAATCCACAGAATTCCAGAAAAACTCACAAAAATCCTGAAAAATCCCACAAAAATCCTAAAATCTTCTCAAAATCTTAAAAAATTCCACAAACATCCCACAAAATCTACACAAGTTTCCATAAAATTCAAGAAAAATCCCACAAAATTCCCTTAATCCCCTTAAAACCATACCAAATTCCAGGAACATGCCACAAAATTCCCTAAATCTCCTCAATATCCCACAAAATTCCACCAAAATCACACAAAACCTCCACAAGTTTCTACAAAATCTAAAAAAAATTTCTCAGAATTTTTCAAGTCTCCTCAAAACCACACAAAGTCCTTGAAAAGGCCCACAAAATTCCAGGTAAATCCCACAGAATCTCCACAAATAACCACAAAATCTAAAAAGAATTCCTCAAAATTCTTCAGGTCTCCTCAGAATCTCACACAATTCCAGAAAAATCCCCACAAAATTCCAGAGAAGACCCACAAAATTCCCTAAATCATTTCAAAACCCTACCAAGTCACAGGAATGTCCCACAAAATCTCCACCGATTGCCAGAACATCCCACAAAAATCCCACAAAAATCCCTACATCTTCTGAAAACTCGACCAAATTCCAGAAACGCCCCATAAAATCACCACAGTTTCCCACAACATTCAAGAAAAGCACCACCAAATTCCCTAAATCTTTGCAAAACACCACAAAATTCCTGAAAAGCCCCACCAGATTCCAGAAATATCCCACAAAATGTCCTCCATATCCAACAAAATCCCAGAAAAATCCCCACAAAATTCCAGAGAAGTCCCACAAAATTCCCTAAATCATTTCAAAACCCTACCAATTCACAGGAATGTCCCACAAAATCTCCACCGATTCCCACAAAATCCCAAAAAATTCCCTAAATCTTCTCAAAACACGACCAAATTCTAGAAAAAATACCACCAAATCTCCACAAATTCCCACAAAATACATGAAAAATCCCTCAAGATCCCGAAATCGCCTCAAGATCCCGCAAAATTCCACAAAAATCACACAAAACCTCCACAAGTTTCCACAAAATCTAAGAAAAATTCCTCAAAATTCTTCAAGTCTCCTCAGAAATCCACAGAATTCCAGAAAAATCCACAAAAATCCTGAAAAATCCCACAAAAATTCTAAAATCTTTACAAAATCTTAAAAAATTCCACAAACATCCCACAAAATCTACACAAGTTTCCATAAAATTCAAGAAAAATCCCACAATATTCCCTAAATCCCCTTAAAACCATACCATATTCCAGGAACATGCCACAAAATTCCCTAAATCTCCTCAATATCCCACAAACTTCCACCAAAATCACACAAAACCACTACAAGTTTCCACAAAAATCTAAGAAAAATTTCTCAGAATTTTTCAGGTCTGTTCAGAATCCCACAGAATTCCAGAAAAATCCTACAAAATTCCTGGGAAGTCCCACAAAATTCCCTAAATCTTCTCAAAACACGACCAAATTCTAGAAAAAATCCCACCAAATCTCCACAAATTCTTACAAAATACATGAAAAAATCCCTCAAGATCCCTAAATCGCCTCAAGATCCCACAAAATTCCACAAAAATCACATAAAACCTCCACAAGTTTCCACAAAATCTAAGAAAAATTCCTCAAAATTCTTCAAGTCTCCTCAGAAATCCACTTAATTCCAGAAAAATCCACAAAAATCCTGAAAAATCTCACAAAAATCCTAAAATCTTCTCAAAATCTTAAAAAGTTCCAGAAACATCCCAGAAAATCTACACAAGTTTCCATAAAATTCAAGAAAAATCCCACAATATTCCCTAAATCCCCTTAAAACCATACCAAATTCCAGGAACATGTCACAAAATTCCCTAAATCTCCTCAATATCCCACAAAATTCCACCAAAATCACACAAAACCTCCACAAGTTTCTACAAAATCTAAAAAAAATTTCTCAGAATTTTTCAAGTCTCCTCAAAACCACACAAAGTCCTTGAAAAGGCCCACAAAATTCCAGGTAAATCCCACAGAGTCTTCACAAATAACCACAAAATCTAAAAAGAATTCCTCAAAATTCTTCAGGTCTCCTCAGAATCCCACACAATTCCAGAAAAATCCCCACAAAATTCCAGAGAAGACCCACAAAATTCCCTAAATCATTTCAAAACCCTACCAAGTCACAGGAATGTCCCACAAAATCTCCACCGATTGCCAGAACATCCCACAAAAATCCCACAAAAATCCCTACATCTTCTGAAAACTCGACCAAATTCCAGAAACGCCCCATAAAATCACCAGTTTCCCACAAAATTCAAGAAAAGCACCACCAAATTCCCTAAATCTTTGCAAAACACCACAAAATTCCTGAAAAGCCCCACCAGATTCCAGAAATATCCCACAAAATGTCCTCCATATCCAACAAAATCCCAGAAAAATCCCCACAAAATTCCAGAGAAGTCCCACAAAATTCCCTAAATCATTTCAAAACCCTACCAATTCACAGGAATGTCCCACAAAATCTCCACCGATTCCCACAAAATCCCAAAAAATTCCCTAAATCTTCTCAAAACACGACCAAATTCTAGAAAAAATCCCACCAAATCTCCACAAATTCCCACAAAATACATGAAAAATCCCTCAAGATCCCGAAATCGCCTCAAGATCCCGCAAAATTCCACAAAAATCACACAAAACCTCCACAAGTTTCCACAAAATCTAAGAAAAATTCCTCAAAATTCTTCAAGTCTCCTCAGAAATCCACAGAATTCCAGAAAAACTCACAAAAATCCTGAAAAATCCCACAAAAATCCTAAAATCTTCTCAAAATCTTAAAAAATTCCACAAATATCCCACAAAATCTACACAAGTTTCCATAAAATTCAAGAAAAATCCCACAAAATTCCCTTAATCCCCTTAAAACCATACCAAATTCCAGGAACATGCCACAAAATTCCCTAAATCTCCTCAATATCCCACAAAATTCCACCAAAATCACACAAAACCTCCACAAGTTTCTACAAAATCTAAAAAAAATTTCTCAGAATTTTTCAAGTCTCCTCAAAACCACACAAAGTCCTTGAAAAGGCCCACAAAATTCCAGGTAAATCCCACAGAATCTCCACAAATAACCACAAAATCTAAAAAGAATTCCTCAAAATTCTTCAGGTCTCCTCAGAATCTCACAGAATTCCAGAAAAATCCCCACAAAATTCCAGAGAAGACCCACAAAATTCCCTAAATCATTTCAAAACCCTACCAAGTCACAGGAATGTCCCACAAAATCTCCACCGATTGCCAGAACATCCCACAAAAATCCCACAAAAATCCCTACATCTTCTGAAAACTCGACCAAATTCCAGAAACGCCCCATAAAATCACCACAGTTTCCCACAACATTCAAGAAAAGCACCACCAAATTCCCTAAATCTTTGCAAAACACCACAAAATTCCTGAAAAGCCCCACCAGATTCCAGAAATATCCCACAAAATGTCCTCCATATCCAACAAAATCCCAGAAAAATCCCCACAAAATTCCAGAGAAGTCCCACAAAATTCCCTAAATCATTTCAAAACCCTACCAATTCACAGGAATGTCCCACAAAATCTCCACCGATTCCCACAAAATCCCAAAAAATTCCCTAAATCTTCTCAAAACACAACCAAATTCTAGAAAAAATCCCACCAAATCTCCACAAATTCCCACAAAATACATGAAAAATCCCACAAGATCCCGAAATCGCCTCAAGATCCCGCAAAATTCCACAAAAATCACACAAAACCTCCACAAGTTTCTACAAAATCTAAAAAAAATTTCTCAAAATTCTTCAGGTCTCCTCAGAAATCCACAGAATTCCAGTAAAATCCACAAAAATCCTGAAAAATCCCACAAAAATCCTAAAATCTTCTCAAAATCTTAAAAAATTCCACAAACATCCCACAAAATCTACACAAGTTTCCATAAAATTCAAGAAAAATCCCACAAAATTCCCTTAATCCCCTTAAAACCATACCAAATTCCAGGAACATGCCACAAAATTCCCTAAATCTCCTCAATATCCCACAAAATTCCACCAAAATCACACAAAACCTCCACAAGTTTCCACAAAAATCTAAGAAAAATTTCTCAGAATTTTTCAGGTCTGTTCAGAATCCCACAGAATTCCAGAAAAATCCTACAAAATTCCTGGGAAGTCCCACAAAATTCCCTAAATCTTCTCAAAACACGACCAAATTCTAGAAAAAATCCCACCAAATCTCCACAAATTCTTACAAAATACATGAAAAAATCCCTCAAGATCCCTAAATCGCCTCAAGATCCCACAAAATTCCACAAAAATAACATAAAACCTCCACAAGTTTCCACAAAATCTAAGAAAAATTCCTCAAAATTCTTCAAGTCTCCTCAGAAATCCACTTAATTCCAGAAAAATCCACAAAAATCCTGAAAAATCCCACAAAAATCCTAAAATCTTCTCAAAATCTTAAAAAGTTCCAGAAACATCCCAGAAAATCTACACAAGTTTCCATAAAATTCAAGAAAAATCCCACAATATTCCCTAAATCCCCTTAAAACCATACCAAATTCCAGGAACATGTCACAAAATTCCCTAAATCTCCTCAATATCCCACAAAATTCCACCAAAATCACACAAAACCTCCACAAGTTTCTACAAAATCTAAAAAAAATTTCTCAGAATTTTTCAAGTCTCCTCAAAACCACACAAAGTCCTTGAAAAGGCCCACAAAATTCCAGGTAAATCCCACAGAATCTCCAAAATAACCACAAAATCTAAAAAGAATTCCTCAAAATTCTTCAGGTCTCCTCAGAATCCCACACAATTCCAGAAAAATCCCCACAAAATTCCAGAGAAGACCCACAAAATTCCCTAAATCATTTCAAAACCCTACCAAGTCACAGGAATGTCCCACAAAATCTCCACCGATTGCCAGAACATCCCACAAAAATCCCACAAAAATCCCTACATCTTCTGAAAACTCGACCAAATTCCAGAAACGCCCCATAAAATCACCAGTTTCCCACAAAATTCAAGAAAAGCACCACCAAATTCCCTAAATCTTTGCAAAACACCACAAAATTCCTGAAAAGCCCCACCAGATTCCAGAAATATCCCACAAAATGTCCTCCATATCCAACAAAATCCCAGAAAAATCCCCACAAAATTCCAGAGAAGTCCCACAAAATTCCCTAAATCATTTCAAAACCCTACCAATTCACAGGAATGTCCCACAAAATCTCCACCGATTCCCACAAAATCCCAAAAAATTCCCTAAATCTTCTCAAAACACAACCAAATTCCAGAAAAAAATACCACCAAATCTCCACAAATTCCCACAAAATACATGAAAAATCCCTCAAGATCCCGAATTCGCCTCAAGATCCCACAAAATTCCACAAAAATCACACAAAACCTCCACAAGTTTCCACAAAATCTAAGAAAAATTCCTCAAAATTCTTCAAGTCTCCTCAGAAATCCACAGAATTCCAGAAAAATCCACAAAAATCCTGAAAAATCCCACAAAAATTCTAAAATCTTTACAAAATCTTAAAAAATTCCACAAACATCCCACAAAATCTACACAAGTTTCCATAAAATTCAAGAAAAATCCCACAATATTCCCTAAATCCCCTTAAAACCATACCATATTCCAGGAACATGCCACAAAATTCCCTAAATCTCCTCAATATCCCACAAACTTCCACCAAAATCACACAAAACCACTACAAGTTTCCACAAAAATCTAAGAAAAATTTCTCAGAATTTTTCAGGTCTGTTCAGAATCCCACAGAATTCCAGAAAAATCCTACAAAATTCCTGGGAAGTCCCACAAAATTCCCTAAATCTTCTCAAAACACGACCAAATTCTAGAAAAAATCCCACCAAATCTCCACAAATTCTTACAAAATACATGAAAAAATCCCTCAAGATCCCTAAATCGCCTCAAGATCCCACAAAATTCCACAAAAATCACATAAAACCTCCACAAGTTTCCACAAAATCTAAGAAAAATTCCTCAAAATTCTTCAAGTCTCCTCAGAAATCCACTTAATTCCAGAAAAATCCACAAAAATCCTGAAAAATCTCACAAAAATCCTAAAATCTTCTCAAAATCTTAAAAAGTTCCAGAAACATCCCAGAAAATCTACACAAGTTTCCATAAAATTCAAGAAAAATCCCACAATATTCCCTAAATCCCCTTAAAACCATACCAAATTCCAGGAACATGTCACAAAATTCCCTAAATCTCCTCAATATCCCACAAAATTCCACCAAAATCACACAAAACCTCCACAAGTTTCTACAAAATCTAAAAAAAATTTCTCAGAATTTTTCAAGTCTCCTCAAAACCACACAAAGTCCTTGAAAAGGCCCACAAAATTCCAGGTAAATCCCACAGAGTCTTCACAAATAACCACAAAATCTAAAAAGAATTCCTCAAAATTCTTCAGGTCTCCTCAGAATCCCACACAATTCCAGAAAAATCCCCACAAAATTCCAGAGAAGACCCACAAAATTCCCTAAATCATTTCAAAACCCTACCAAGTCACAGGAATGTCCCACAAAATCTCCACCGATTGCCAGAACATCCCACAAAAATCCCACAAAAATCCCTACATCTTCTGAAAACTCGACCAAATTCCAGAAACGCCCCATAAAATCACCAGTTTCCCACAAAATTCAAGAAAAGCACCACCAAATTCCCTAAATCTTTGCAAAACACCACAAAATTCCTGAAAAGCCCCACCAGATTCCAGAAATATCCCACAAAATGTCCTCCATATCCAACAAAATCCCAGAAAAATCCCCACAAAATTCCAGAGAAGTCCCACAAAATTCCCTAAATCATTTCAAAACCCTACCAATTCACAGGAATGTCCCACAAAATCTCCACCGATTCCCACAAAATCCCAAAAAATTCCCTAAATCTTCTCAAAACACAACCAAATTCCAGAAAAAAATACCACCAAATCTCCACAAATTCCCACAAAATACATGAAAAATCCCTCAAGATCCCTAAATCTCCTCAATATCCCACAAAATTCCTCAAAAATCACACAAAACCTCCACAAGTTTCTACAAAATCTAAAAAAAATTTCTCAAAATTCTTCAGGTCTCCTCAGAAATCCACAGAATTCCAGTAAAATCCACAAAAATCCTGAAAAATCCCACAAAAATCCTAAAATCTTCTCAAAATCTTAAAAAGTTCCAGAAACATCCCACAAAATCTACACAAGTTTCCATAAAATTCAAGAAAAATCCCACAAAATTCCCTTAATCCCCTTAAAACCATACCAAATTCCAGGAACATGCCACAAAATTCCCTAAATCTCCTCAATATCCCACAAAATTCCACCAAAATCACACAAAACCTCCACAAGTTTCTACAAAATCTAAAAAAAATTTCTCAGAATTTTTCAAGTCTCCTCAAAACCACACAAAGTCCTTGAAAAGGCCCACAAAATTCCAGGTAAATCCCACAGAATCTCCACAAATAACCACAAAATCTAAAAAGAATTCCTCAAAATTCTTCAGGTCTCCTCAGAATCTCACACAATTCCAGAAAAATCCCCACAAAATTCCAGAGAAGACCCACAAAATTCCCTAAATCATTTCAAAACCCTACCAAGTCACAGGAATGTCCCACAAAATCTCCACCGATTGCCAGAACATCCCACAAAAATCCCACAAAAATCCCTACATCTTCTGAAAACTCGACCAAATTCCAGAAACGCCCCATAAAATCACCACAGTTTCCCACAACATTCAAGAAAAGCACCACCAAATTCCCTAAATCTTTGCAAAACACCACAAAATTCCTGAAAAGCCCCACCAGATTCCAGAAATATCCCACAAAATGTCCTCCATATCCAACAAAATCCCAGAAAAATCCCCACAAAATTCCAGAGAAGTCCCACAAAATTCCCTAAATCATTTCAAAACCCTACCAATTCACAGGAATGTCCCACAAAATCTCCACCGATTCCCACAAAATCCCAAAAAATTCCCTAAATCTTCTCAAAACACGACCAAATTCTAGAAAAAATCCCACCAAATCTCCACAAATTCCCACAAAATACATGAAAAAATCCCTCAAGATCCCTAAATCGCCTAAAGATCCCACAAAATTCCACAAAAATCACATAAAACCTCCACAAGTTTCCACAAAATCTAAGAAAAATTCCTCAAAATTCTTCAAGTCTCCTCAGAAATCCACTTAATTCCAGAAAAATCCACAAAAATCCTGAAAAATCCCACAAAAATCCTAAAATCTTCTCAAAATCTTAAAAAGTTCCAGAAACATCCCAGAAAATCTACACAAGTTTCCATAAAATTCAAGAAAAATCCCACAATATTCCCTAAATCCCCTTAAAACCATACCAAATTCCAGGAACATGCCACAAAATTCCCTAAATCTCCTCAATATCCCACAAAATTCCACCAAAATCACACAAAACCTCCACAAGTTTCTACAAAATCTAAAAAAAATTTCTCAGAATTTTTCAAGTCTCCTCAAAACCACACAAAGTCCTTGAAAAGGCCCACAAAATTCCAGGTAAATCCCACAGAATCTCCACAAATAACCACAAAATCTAAAAAGAATTCCTCAAAATTCTTCAGGTCTCCTCAGAATCTCACAGAATTCCAGAAAAATCCCCACAAAATTCCAGAGAAGACCCACAAAATTCCCTAAATCATTTCAAAACCCTACCAAGTCACAGGAATGTCCCACAAAATCTCCACCGAATGCCAGAACATCCCACAAAAATCCCACAAAAATCCCTACATCTTCTGAAAACTCGACCAAATTCCAGAAACGCCCCATAAAATCACCAGTTTCCCACAAAATTCAAGAAAAGCACCACAAAATTCCCTAAATCTTTTCAAAACACCACAAAATTCCTGAAAAGCCCCACCAAATTCCAGAAACATCCCACAAAATCCCCTCAATATCCAACAAAATCCCAGAAAAATCCCACAAAACTTCCTAAATCTTCTCAAAACACCACAAAATTCCTGAAAAGCACCACCAAATTCCAGAAACATCCCACAAAATCCCCTCAATATCCAACAAAATCCCAGAAAAATCCCACAAAACTTCCTAAATCTTCTCAAAACATGACCAAATTTCACAAAAATACCACCAAATCTCCACAAATTCTCACACAATACATGAAAAATCTCTCAAGATCCCTAAATCTCCTCAATATCCCGCAAAATTCCACAAAAATCACACAAAACCTCCACAAGTTTCCACAAAATCTATGGATGCTAACTTTGGAACAGGCTGCAGGGAGCTGCAGAGACTGCAGGCCCATAGCCTCTCAGTCCTGCCTGAGAAGCTAGCCTGGGAATTCAAAGGAGGATTTCAAAACAATCCTCAGAGACAGAAAACAACTGTCAGGGGCTGTTTGTCTGTTCTCTTCTTTCCTCTTGCAGGACATGGTCAGGGGGGCAGAGTGCCCCTGACCAATGATGGTAATGTAGCACTTTGCTAGCCAATAAGAGTTTCTTTTCTGTACTTTCCACGTATCTGTCTATAAGACAGGGCTAAAGCAATAAACTAAGGAATTCTCGTGTTGTGACTCCCTGGAGAGTCCAGTGTCGTTCTTTATCGCCGTTCCCAATCAGAGCGACATAAATCTAAGAAAAATTCCTCAAAATTCTTCAGGTCTCCTCAGAAATCCACAGAATTCCAGAAAAATCCCCACAAAATTCCAGAGAAGACCCACAAAATTCCCTAAATCATTTCAAAACCCTACCAATTCACAGGAATATCCCACAAAATCTCCACCGATTGCCAGAACATCCCACAAAAATCCCACAAAAATCCCTACATCTTCTGAAAACTCGACCAAATTCCAGAAACGCCCCATAAAATCACCACAGTTTCCCAAAAAATTCAAGAAAAGCACCACCAAATTCCAGAAACATCCCACAAAATCCCCTCAATATCCAACAAAATCCCAGAAAATTCCAACCAAATTCCCTAAATCTTTTCAAAACATGACCAAATTCTAGGAAAAAGTCCCACCAAATCTCCACAAATTCCCACAAAATACATGAAAAATCTCTCAAGATCCCTAAATCTCCTCAATATCCCGCAAAATTCCACAAAAATCACACAAAACCTCCACAAGTTTCCACAAAATCTAAGAAAAATTCCTCAAAATTCTTCAAGTCTGTTCGGAATCCCACAAAATTCCCTAAATCTTCTCAAAACCATACCAAGTCACAGGAACATCCCACAAAATCTCCAACAATTCCCACAAAATCCTAAAAAATTCCCTAAATCTTCTCAAAACACAACGAAATTCTGGAAAAAATCCCACCAAATCTCCACAAATTCCCACAACATACATGAAAAATCCATCAAGATCCCTAAATCTCCTCAATATCCCGCAAAATTCCACAAAAATCACACAAAACCTCCACAAGTTTCCACAAAATCTAAGAAAAATTCCTCAAAATTCTTCAAGTCTCCTCAGAAATCCACAGAATTCCAGAAAAATCCACAAAAATCCAGAAAAATCCCACAAAAATCCCTAAATCTTCTCAAAACATGACCAAATTTCACAAAAATACCACCAAATCTCCACAAATTCCCACACAATACATGAAAAATCTCTCAAGATCCCTAAATCTCCTCAATATCCCGCAAAATTCCACAAAAATCACACAAAACCTCCACAAGTTTCCACAAAATCTATGGATGCTAACTTTGGAACAGGCTGCAGGGAGCTGCAGAGACTGCAGGCCCATAGCCTCTCAGTCCTGCCTGAGAAGCTAGCCTGGGAATTCAAAGGAGGATTTCAAAACAATCCTCAGAGACAGAAAACAACTGTCAGGGGCTGTTTGTCTGTTCTCTTCTTTCCTCTTGCAGGACATGGTCAGGGGGGCAGAGTGCCCCTGACCAATGATGGTAATGTAGCACTTTGCTAGCCAATAAGAGTTTCTTTTCTGCACTTTCCACGTATCTGTCTATAAGACAGGGCTAAAGCAATAAACTAAGGAATTCTCGTGTTGTGACTCCCTGGAGAGTCCAGTGTCGTTCTTTATCGCCGTTCCCAATCAGAGCGACATAAATCTAAGAAAAATTCCTCAAAATTCTTCAGGTCTCCTCAGAAATCCACAGAATTCCAGAAAAATCCCCACAAAATTCCAGAGAAGACCCACAAAATTCCCTAAATCATTTCAAAACCCTACCAATTCACAGGAATATCCCACAAAATCTCCACCGATTGCCAGAACATCCCACAAAAATCCCACAAAAATCCCTACATCTTCTGAAAACTCGACCAAATTCCAGAAACGCCCCATAAAATCACCACAGTTTCCCAAAAAATTCAAGAAAAGCACCACCAAATTCCAGAAACATCCCACAAAATGTCCTAAATATCCAACAAAATCCCAGAAAATTCCAACCAAATTCCCTAAATCTTTTCAAAACATGACCAAATTCTAGGAAAAAGTCCCACCAAATCTCCACAAATTCCCACAAAATACATGAAAAATCTCTCAAGATCCCTAAATCTCCTCAATATCCCGCAAAATTCCACAAAAATCACACAAAACCACTACAAGTTTCCACAAAATCTAAGAAAAATTCCTCAAAATTCTTCAAGTCTGTTCGGAATCCCACAAAATTCCCTAAATCTTCTCAAAACCATACCAAGTCACAGGAACATCCCACAAAATCTCCAACAATTCCCACAAAATCCTAAAAAATTCCCTAAATCTTCTCAAAACACAACGAAATTCTGGAAAAAATCCCACCAAATCTCCACAAATTCCCACAACATACATGAAAAATCCATCAAGATCCCTAAATCTCCTCAATATCCCGCAAAATTCCACAAAAATCACACAAAACCTCCACAAGTTTCCACAAAATCTAAGAAAAATTCCTCAAAATTCTTCAAGTCTCCTCAGAAATCCACAGAATTCCAGAAAAATCCACAAAAATCCAGAAAAATCCCACAAAACTCCCTAAATCTTCTCAAAACATGACCAAATTTCACAAAAATACCACCAAATCTCCACAAATTCTCACACAATACATGAAAAATCTCTCAAGATCCCTAAATCTCCTCAATATCCCGCAAAATTCCACAAAAATCACACAAAACCTCCACAAGTTTCCACAAAATCTATGGATGCTAACTTTGGAACAGGCTGCAGGGAGCTGCAGAGACTGCAGGCCCATAGCCTCTCAGTCCTGCCTGAGAAGCTAGCCTGGGAATTCAAAGGAGGATTTCAAATCAATCCTCAGAGACAGAAAACAACTGTCAGGGGCTGTTTGTCTGTTCTCTTCTTTCCTCTTGCAGGACATGGTCAGGGGGGCAGAATGCCCCTGACCAATGATGGTAATGTAGCACTTTGCTAGCCAATAAGAGTTTCTTTTCTGTACTTTCCACGTATCTGTCTATAAGACAGGGCTAAAGCAATAAACTAAGGAATTCTCGTGTTGTGACTCCCTGGAGAGTCCAGTGTCGTTCTTTATCGCCGTTCCCAATCAGAGCGACATAAATCTAAGAAAAATTCCTCAAAATTCTTCAGGTCTCCTCAGAAATCCACAGAATTCCAGAAAAATCCCCACAAAATTCCAGAGAAGACCCACAAAATTCCCTAAATCATTTCAAAACCCTACCAATTCACAGGAATATCCCACAAAATCTCCACCGATTGCCAGAACATCCCACAAAAATCCCACAAAAATCCCTACATCTTCTGAAAACTCGACCAAATTCCAGAAACGCCCCATAAAATCACCACAGTTTCCCAAAAAATTCAAGAAAAGCACCACCAAATTCCAGAAACATCCCACAAAATGTCCTAAATATCCAACAAAATCCCAGAAAATTCCAACCAAATTCCCTAAATCTTTTCAAAACATGACCAAATTCTAGGAAAAAGTCCCACCAAATCTCCACAAATTCCCACAAAATACATGAAAAATCTCTCAAGATCCCTAAATCTCCTCAATATCCCGCAAAATTCCACAAAAATCACACAAAACCACTACAAGTTTCTACAAAATCTAAAAAGAATTCCTCAAAATCCTTCAGGTCTGTTCAGAATCCCCACAAAATTCCAGAAAAATCCCCACAAAATTCCAGAGAAGACCCACAAAATTCCCTAAATCATTTCAAAACCCTACCAAGTCACAGGAATGTCCCACAAAATCTCCACCGATTCCCAAAAAATCCCAAAAAATTCCCTAAATCTTCTCAAAACATGACCAAATTCTAGAAAAATCCCACCAAATCTCCACAAATTCTTACAAAATACGTGAAAAAATCCCTCAAGATCCCTAAATCGCCTCAATATCCCACAAAATTCCTCAAAAATCACACAAAACCTCCACAAGTTTCTACAAAATCTAAAAAAAATTTCTCAAAATTCTTCAGGTCTCCTCAGAAATCCACAGAATTCCAGTAAAATCCACAAAAATCCTGAAAAATCCCACAAAAATCCTAAAATCTTCTCAAAATCTTAAAAAATTCCACAAACATCCCACAAAATCTACACAAGTTTCCATAAAATTCAAGAAAAATCCCACAAAATTCCCTAAATCCCCTTAAAACCATACCAAATTCCAGGAACATGCCACAAAATTCCCTAAATCTCCTCAATATCCCACAAAATTCCACCAAAATCACACAAAACCTCCATAAGTTTCTACAAAATCTAAGAAAAATTTCTCAGAATTTTTCAAGTCTCCTCAAAACCACACAAAGTCCTTGAAAAGGCCCACAAAATTCCAGGTAAATCCCACAGAATCTCCACAAATAACCACAAAATCTAAAAAGAATTCCTCAAAATTCTTCAGGTCTCCTCAGAATCCCACACAATTCCAGAAAAATCCCCACAAAATTCCAGAGAAGACCCACAAAATTCCCTAAATCATTTCAAAACCCTACCAATTCACAGGAATGTCCCACAAAATCTCCACCGATTGCCAGAACATCCCACAAAAATCCCACAAAAATCCCTACATCTTCTGAAAACTCGACCAAATTCCAGAAACGCCCCATAAAATCACCACAGTTTCCCACAACATTCAAGAAAAGCACCACCAAATTCCCTAAATCTTTGCAAAACACCACAAAATTCCTGAAAAGCCCCACCAAATTCCAGAAACATCCCACAAAATCCCCTCAATATCCAACAAAATCCCAGAAAAATCCCACAAAACTCCCTAAATCTTCTCAAAACATGACCAAATTTCACAAAAATACCACCAAATCTCCACAAATTCTCACACAATACATGAAAAATCTCTCAAGATCCCTAAATCTCCTCAATATCCCGCAAAATTCCACAAAAATCACACAAAACCTCCACAAGTTTCCACAAAATCTATGGATGCTAACTTTGGAACAGGCTGCAGGGAGCTGCAGAGACTGCAGGCCCATAGCCTCTCAGTCCTGCCTGAGAAGCTAGCCTGGGAATTCAAAGGAGGATTTCAAATCAATCCTCAGAGACAGAAAACAACTGTCAGGGGCTGTTTGTCTGTTCTCTTCTTTCCTCTTGCAGGACATGGTCAGGGGGGCAGAGTGCCCCTGACCAATGATGGTAATGTAGCACTTTGCTAGCCAATAAGAGTTTCTTTTCTGTACTTTCCACGTATCTGTCTATAAGACAGGGCTAAAGCAATAAACTAAGGAATTCTCGTGTTGTGACTCCCTGGAGAGTCCAGTGTCGTTCTTTATCGCCGTTCCCAATCAGAGCGACATAAATCTAAGAAAAATTCCTCAAAATTCTTCAGGTCTCCTCAGAAATCCACAGAATTCCAGAAAAATCCCCACAAAATTCCAGAGAAGACCCACAAAATTCCCTAAATCATTTCAAAACCCTACCAATTCACAGGAATATCCCACAAAATCTCCACCGATTGCCAGAACATCCCACAAAAATCCCACAAAAATCCCTACATCTTCTGAAAACTCGACCAAATTCCAGAAACGCCCCATAAAATCACCAGTTTCCCAAAAAATTCAAGAAAAGCACCACCAAATTCCAGAAACATCCCACAAAATGTCCTAAATATCCAACAAAATCCCAGAAAATTCCAACCAAATTCCCTAAATCTTTTCAAAACATGACCAAATTCTAGGAAAAAGTCCCACCAAATCTCCACAAATTCCCACAAAATACATGAAAAATCTCTCAAGATCCCTAAATCTCCTCAATATCCCGCAAAATTCCACAAAAATCACACAAAACCACTACAAGTTTCTACAAAATCTAAAAAGAATTCCTCAAAATCCTTCAGGTCTGTTCAGAATCCCCACAAAATTCCAGAAAAATCCCCACAAAATTCCAGAGAAGACCCACAAAATTCCCTAAATCATTTCAAAACCCTACCAATTCACAGGAATGTCCCACAAAATCTCCACCGATTCCCAAAAAATCCCAAAAAATTCCCTAAATCTTCTCAAAACATGACCAAATTCTAGAAAAATCCCACCAAATCTCCACAAATTCTTACAAAATACGTGAAAAAATCCCTCAAGATCCCTAAATCGCCTCAATATCCCACAAAATTCCTCAAAAATCACACAAAACCTCCACAAGTTTCTACAAAATCTAAAAAAAATTTCTCAAAATTCTTCAGGTCTCCTCAGAAATCCACAGAATTCCAGTAAAATCCACAAAAATCCTGAAAAATCCCACAAAAATCCTAAAATCTTCTCAAAATCTTAAAAAATTCCACAAACATCCCACAAAATCTACACAAGTTTCCATAAAATTCAAGAAAAATCCCACAAAATTCCCTAAATCCCCTTAAAACCATACCAAATTCCAGGAACATGCCACAAAATTCCCTAAATCTCCTCAATATCCCACAAAATTCCACCAAAATCACACAAAACCTCCATAAGTTTCTACAAAATCTAAGAAAAATTTCTCAGAATTTTTCAAGTCTCCTCAAAACCACACAAAGTCCTTGAAAAGGCCCACAAAATTCCAGGTAAATCCCACAGAATCTCCACAAATAACCACAAAATCTAAAAAGAATTCCTCAAAATTCTTCAGGTCTCCTCAGAATCCCACACAATTCCAGAAAAATCCCCACAAAATTCCAGAGAAGACCCACAAAATTCCCTAAATCATTTCAAAACCCTACCAATTCACAGGAATGTCCCACAAAATCTCCACCGATTGCCAGAACATCCCACAAAAATCCCACAAAAATCCCTACATCTTCTGAAAACTCGACCAAATTCCAGAAACGCCCCATAAAATCACCACAGTTTCCCACAACATTCAAGAAAAGCACCACCAAATTCCCTAAATCTTTGCAAAACACCACAAAATTCCTGAAAAGCCCCACCAAATTCCAGAAACATCCCACAAAATCCCCTCAATATCCAACAAAATCCCAGAAAAATCCCACAAAACTCCCTAAATCTTCTCAAAACATGACCAAATTTCACAAAAATACCACCAAATCTCCACAAATTCTCACACAATACATGAAAAATCTCTCAAGATCCCTAAATCTCCTCAATATCCCGCAAAATTCCACAAAAATCACACAAAACCTCCACAAGTTTCCACAAAATCTATGGATGCTAACTTTGGAACAGGCTGCAGGGAGCTGCAGAGACTGCAGGCCCATAGCCTCTCAGTCCTGCCTGAGAAGCTAGCCTGGGAATTCAAAGGAGGATTTCAAAACAATCCTCAGAGACAGAAAACAACTGTCAGGGGCAGTTTGTCTGTTCTCTTCTTTCCTCTTGCAGGACATGGTCAGGGGGGCAGAGTGCCCCTGACCAATGATGGTAATGTAGCACTTTGCTAGCCAATAAGAGTTTCTTTTCTGTACTTTCCACGTATCTGTCTATAAGACAGGGCTAAAGCAATAAACTAAGGAATTCTCGTGTTGTGACTCCCTGGAGAGTCCAGTGTCGTTCTTTATCGCCGTTCCCAATCAGAGCGACATAAATCTAAGAAAAATTCCTCAAAATTCTTCAGTTCTCCTCAGAAATCCACAGAATTCCAGAAAAATCCCCACAAAATTCCAGAGAAGACCCACAAAATTCCCTAAATCATTTCAAAACCCTACCAATTCACAGGAATATCCCACAAAATCTCCACCGATTGCCAGAACATCCCACAAAAATCCCACAAAAATCCCTACATCTTCTGAAAACTCGACCAAATTCCAGAAACGCCCCATAAAATCACCACAGTTTCCCAAAAAATTCAAGAAAAGCACCACCAAATTCCAGAAACAACCCACAAAATGTCCTAAATATCCAACAAAATCCCAGAAAATTCCAACCAAATTCCCTAAATCTTTTCAAAACATGACCAAATTCTAGGAAAAAGTCCCACCAAATCTCCACAAATTCCCACAAAATACATGAAAAATCTCTCAAGATCCCTAAATCTCCTCAATATCCCGCAAAATTCCACAAAAATCACACAAAACCACTACAAGTTTCTACAAAATCTAAAAAGAATTCCTCAAAATCCTTCAGGTCTGTTCAGAATCCCCACAAAATTCCAGAAAAATCCCCACAAAATTCCAGAGAAGACCCACAAAATTCCCTAAATCATTTCAAAACCCTACCAATTCACAGGAATGTCCCACAAAATCTCCACCGATTCCCAAAAAATCCCAAAAATTCCCTAAATCTTCTCAAAACATGACCAAATTCTAGAAAAATCCCACCAAATCTCCACAAATTCTTACAAATACCGTGAAAAAATCCCTCAAGAACCCTAAATCGCCTAAAGATCCCACAAAATTCCTCAAAAATCACACAAAACCTCCACAAGTTTCTACAAAATCTAAAAAAAATTTCTCAAAATTCTTCAGGTCTCCTCAGAAATCCACAGAATTCCAGTAAAATCCACAAAAATCCTGAAAAATCCCACAAAAATCCTAAAATCTTCTCAAAATCTTAAAAAATTCCACAAACATCCCACAAAATCTACACAAGTTTCCATAAAATTCAAGAAAAATCCCACAAAATTCCCTAAATCCCCTTAAAACCATACCAAATTCCAGGAACATGCCACAAAATTCCCTAAATCTCCTCAATATCCCACAAAATTCCACCAAAATCACACAAAACCTCCACAAGTTTCTACAAAATCTAAAAAAAATTTCTCAGAATTTTTCAAGTCTCCTCAAAACCACACAAAGTCCTTGAAAAGGCCCACAAAATTCCAGGTAAATCCCACAGAATCTCCACAAATAACCACAAAATCTAAAAAGAATTCCTCAAAATTCTTCAGGTCTCCTCAGAATCCCACACAATTCCAGAAAAATCCCCACAAAATTCCAGAGAAGACCCACAAAATTCCCTAAATCATTTCAAAACCCTACCAAGTCACAGGAATGTCCCACAAAATCTCCACCGATTGCCAGAACATCCCACAAAAATCCCACAAAAATCCCTACATCTTCTGAAAACTCGACCAAATTCCAGAAACGCCCCATAAAATCACCAGTTTCCCACAAAATTCAAGAAAAGCACCACAAAATTCCCTAAATCTTTTCAAAACACCACAAAATTCCTGAAAAGCCCCACCAAATTCCAGAAACATCCCACAAAATCCCCTCAATATCCAACAAAATCCCAGAAAAATCCCACAAAACTCCCTAAATCTTCTCAAAACATGACCAAGTTTCACAAAAATACCACCAAATCTTTACAAATTCTCACACAATACATGAAAAATCTCTCAAGATCCCTAAATCTCCTCAATATCCCGCAAAATTCCACAAAAATCACACAAAACCTCCACAAGTTTCCACAAAATCTATGGATGCTAACTTTGGAACAGGCTGCAGGGAGCTGCAGAGACTGCAGGCCCATAGCCTCTCAGTCCTGCCTGAGAAGCTAGCCTGGGAATTCAAAGGAGGATTTCAAATCAATCCTCAGAGACAGAAAACAACTGTCAGGGGCTGTTTGTCTGTTCTCTTCTTTCCTCTTGCAGGACATGGTCAGGGGGGCAGAGTGCCCCTGACCAATGATGGTAATGTAGCACTTTGCTAGCCAATAAGAGTTTCTTTTCTGTACTTTCCACGTATCTGTCTATAAGACAGGGCTAAAGCAATAAACTAAGGAATTCTCGTGTTGTGACTCCCTGGAGAGTCCAGTGTCGTTCTTTATCGCCGTTCCCAATCAGAGCGACATAAATCTAAGAAAAATTCCTCAAAATTCTTCAGGTCTCCTCAGAAATCCACAGAATTCCAGAAAAATCCCCACAAAATTCCAGAGAAGACCCACAAAATTCCCTAAATCATTTCAAAACCCTACCAATTCACAGGAATATCCCACAAAATCTCCACCGATTGCCAGAACATCCCACAAAAATCCCACAAAAATCCCTACATCTTCTGAAAACTCGACCAAATTCCAGAAACGCCCCATAAAATCACCACAGTTTCCCAAAAAATTCAAGAAAAGCACCACCAAATTCCAGAAACATCCCACAAAATGTCCTAAATATCCAACAAAGTCCCAGAAAATTCCAACCAAATTCCCTAAATCTTTTCAAAACATGACCAAATTCTAGGAAAAAGTCCCACCAAATCTCCACAAATTCCCACAAAATACATGAAAAATCTCTCAAGATCCCTAAATCTCCTCAATATCCCGCAAAATTCCACAAAAATCACACAAAACCACTACAAGTTTCTACAAAATCTAAAAAGAATTCCTCAAAATCCTTCAGGTCTGTTCAGAATCCCCACAAAATTCCAGAAAAATCCCCACAAAATTCCAGAGAAGACCCACAAAATTCCCTAAATCATTTCAAAACCCTACCAATTCACAGGAATGTCCCACAAAATCTCCACCGATTCCCAAAAAATCCCAAAAAATTCCCTAAATCTTCTCAAAACATGACCAAATTCTAGAAAAATCCCACCAAATCTCCACAAATTCTTACAAATACCGTGAAAAAATCCCTCAAGATCCCTAAATCTCCTCAATATCCCACAAAATTCCTCAAAAATCACACAAAACCTCCACAAGTTTCTACAAAATCTAAAAAAAATTTCTCAAAATTCTTCAGGTCTCCTCAGAAATCCACAGAATTCCAGTAAAATCCACAAAAATCCTGAAAAATCCCACAAAAATCCTAAAATCTTCTCAAAATCTTAAAAAATTCCACAAACATCCCACAAAATCTACACAAGTTTCCATAAAATTCAAGAAAAATCCCACAAAATTCCCTAAATCCCCTTAAAACCATACCAAATTCCAGGAACATGCCACAAAATTCCCTAAATCTCCTCAATATCCCACAAAATTCCACCAAAATCACACAAAACCTCCACAAGTTTCTACAAAATCTAAAAAAAATTTCTCAGAATTTTTCAAGTCTCCTCAAAACCACACAAAGTCCTTGAAAAGGCCCACAAAATTCCAGGTAAATCCCACAGAATCTCCACAAATAACCACAAAATCTAAAAAGAATTCCTCAAAATTCTTCAGGTCTCCTCAGAATCTCACAGAATTCCAGAAAAATCCCCACAAAATTCCAGAGAAGACCCACAAAATTCCCTAAATCATTTCAAAACCCTACCAAGTCACAGGAATGTCCCACAAAATCTCCACCGATTGCCAGAACATCCCACAAAAATCCCACAAAAATCCCTACATCTTCTGAAAACTCGACCAAATTCCAGAAACGCCCCATAAAATCACCACAGTTTCCCACAAAATTCAAGAAAAGCACCACAAAATTCCCTAAATCTTTTCAAAACACCACAAAATTCCTGAAAAGCCCCACCAAATTCCAGAAACATCCCACAAAATCCCCTCAATATCCAACAAAATCCCAGAAAAATCCCACAAAACTCCCTAAATCTTCTCAAAACATGACCAAATTTCACAAAAATACCACCAAATCTCCACAAATTCTCACACAATACATGAAAAATCTCTCAAGATCCCTAAATCTCCTCAATATCCCGCAAAATTCCACAAAAATCACACAAAACCTCCACAAGTTTCCACAAAATCTATGGATGCTAACTTTGGAACAGGCTGCAGGGAGCTGCAGAGACTGCAGGCCCATAGCCTCTCAGTCCTGCCTGAGAAGCTAGCCTGGGAATTCAAAGGAGGATTTCAAATCAATCCTCAGAGACAGAAAACAACTGTCAGGGGCTGTTTGTCTGTTCTCTTCTTTCCTCTTGCAGGACATGGTCAGGGGGGCAGAGTGCCCCTGACCAATGATGGTAATGTAGCACTTTGCTAGCCAATAAGAGTTTCTTTTCTGTACTTTCCACGTATCTGTCTATAAGACAGGGCTAAAGCAATAAACTAAGGAATTCTCGTGTTGTGACTCCCTGGAGAGTCCAGTGTCGTTCTTTATCGCCGTTCCCAATCAGAGCGACATAAATCTAAGAAAAATTCCTCAAAATTCTTCAGGTCTCCTCAGAAATCCACAGAATTCCAGAAAAATCCCCACAAAATTCCAGAGAAGACCCACAAAATTCCCTAAATCATTTCAAAACCCTACCAATTCACAGGAATATCCCACAAAATCTCCACCGATTGCCAGAACATCCCACAAAAATCCCACAAAAATCCCTACATCTTCTGAAAACTCGACCAAATTCCAGAAACGCCCCATAAAATCACCACAGTTTCCCAAAAAATTCAAGAAAAGCACCACCAAATTCCAGAAACATCCCACAAAATGTCCTAAATATCCAACAAAGTCCCAGAAAATTCCAACCAAATTCCCTAAATCTTTTCAAAACATGACCAAATTCTAGGAAAAAGTCCCACCAAATCTCCACAAATTCCCACAAAATACATGAAAAATCTCTCAAGATCCCTAAATCTCCTCAATATCCCGCAAAATTCCACAAAAATCACACAAAACCACTACAAGTTTCTACAAAATCTAAAAAGAATTCCTCAAAATCCTTCAGGTCTGTTCAGAATCCCCACAAAATTCCAGAAAAATCCCCACAAAATTCCAGAGAAGACCCACAAAATTCCCTAAATCATTTCAAAACCCTACCAATTCACAGGAATGTCCCACAAAATCTCCACCGATTCCCAAAAAATCCCAAAAAATTCCCTAAATCTTCTCAAAACATGACCAAATTCTAGAAAAATCCCACCAAATCTCCACAAATTCTTACAAATACCGTGAAAAAATCCCTCAAGATCCCTAAATCTCCTCAATATCCCACAAAATTCCTCAAAAATCACACAAAACCTCCACAAGTTTCTACAAAATCTAAAAAAAATTTCTCAAAATTCTTCAGGTCTCCTCAGAAATCCACAGAATTCCAGTAAAATCCACAAAAATCCTGAAAAATCCCACAAAAATCCTAAAATCTTCTCAAAATCTTAAAAAATTCCACAAACATCCCACAAAATCTACACAAGTTTCCATAAAATTCAAGAAAAATCCCACAAAATTCCCTAAATCCCCTTAAAACCATACCAAATTCCAGGAACATGCCACAAAATTCCCTAAATCTCCTCAATATCCCACAAAATTCCACCAAAATCACACAAAACCTCCACAAGTTTCTACAAAATCTAAAAAAAATTTCTCAGAATTTTTCAAGTCTCCTCAAAACCACACAAAGTCCTTGAAAAGGCCCACAAAATTCCAGGTAAATCCCACAGAATCTCCACAAATAACCACAAAATCTAAAAAGAATTCCTCAAAATTCTTCAGGTCTCCTCAGAATCTCACAGAATTCCAGAAAAATCCCCACAAAATTCCAGAGAAGACCCACAAAATTCCCTAAATCATTTCAAAACCCTACCAAGTCACAGGAATGTCCCACAAAATCTCCACCGATTGCCAGAACATCCCACAAAAATCCCACAAAAATCCCTACATCTTCTGAAAACTCGACCAAATTCCAGAAACGCCCCATAAAATCACCACAGTTTCCCACAACATTCAAGAAAAGCACCACCAAATTCCCTAAATCTTTGCAAAACACCACAAAATTCCTGAAAAGCACCACCAAATTCCAGAAACATCCCACAAAATCCCCTCAATATCCAACAAAATCCCAGAAAAATCCCACAAAACTCCCTAAATCTTCTCAAAACATGACCAAATTTCACAAAAATACCACCAAATCTCCACAAATTCTCACACAATACATGAAAAATCTCTCAAGATCCCTAAATCTCCTCAATATCCCGCAAAATTCCACAAAAATCACACAAAACCTCCACAAGTTTCCACAAAATCTATGGATACTAACTTTGGAACAGGCTGCAGGGGGCTGCAGAGACTGCAGGCCCATAGCCTCTCAGTCCTGCCTGAGAAGCTAGCCTGGGAATTCAAAGGAGGATTTCAAATCAATCCTCAGAGACAGAAAACAACTGTCAGGGGCTGTTTGTCTGTTCTCTTCTTTCCTCTTGCAGGACATGGTCAGGGGGGCAGAGTGCCCCTGACCAATGATGGTAATGTAGCACTTTGCTAGCCAATAAGAGTTTCTTTTCTGTACTTTCCACGTATCTGTCTATAAGACAGGGCTAAAGCAACAAACTAAGGAATTCTCGTGTTGTGACTCCCTGGAGAGTCCAGTGTCGTTCTTTATCGCCGTTCCCAATCAGAGCGACATAAATCTAAGAAAAATTCCTCAAAATTCTTCAGGTCTCCTCAGAAATCCACAGAATTCCAGAAAAATCCCCACAAAATTCCAGAGAAGACCCACAAAATTCCCTAAATCATTTCAAAACCCTACCAATTCACAGGAATATCCCACAAAATCTCCACCGATTGCCAGAACATCCCACAAAAATCCCACAAAAATCCCTACATCTTCTGAAAACTCGACCAAATTCCAGAAACGCCCCATAAAATCACCACAGTTTCCCAAAAAATTCAAGAAAAGCACCACCAAATTCCAGAAACATCCCACAAAATGTCCTAAATATCCAACAAAATCCCAGAAAATTCCAACCAAATTCCCTAAATCTTTTCAAAACATGACCAAATTCTAGGAAAAAGTCCCACCAAATCTCCACAAATTCCCACAAAATACATGAAAAATCTCTCAAGATCCCTAAATCTCCTCAATATCCCGCAAAATTCCACAAAAATCACACAAAACCACTACAAGTTTCTACAAAATCTAAAAAGAATTCCTCAAAATCCTTCAGGTCTGTTCAGAATCCCCACAAAATTCCAGAAAAATCCCCACAAAATTCCAGAGAAGACCCACAAAATTCCCTAAATCATTTCAAAACCCTACCAATTCACAGGAATGTCCCACAAAATCTCCACCGATTCCCAAAAAATCCCAAAAAATTCCCTAAATCTTCTCAAAACATGACCAAATTCTAGAAAAATCCCACCAAATCTCCACAAATTCTTACAAATACCGTGAAAAAATCCCTCAAGATCCCTAAATCTCCTCAATATCCCACAAAATTCCTCAAAAATCACACAAAACCTCCACAAGTTTCTACAAAATCTAAAAAAAATTTCTCAAAATTCTTCAGGTCTCCTCAGAAATCCACAGAATTCCAGTAAAATCCACAAAAATCCTGAAAAATCCCACAAAAATCCTAAAATCTTCTCAAAATCTTAAAAAATTCCACAAACATCCCACAAAATCTACACAAGTTTCCATAAAATTCAAGAAAAATCCCACAAAATTCCCTAAATCCCCTTAAAACCATACCAAATTCCAGGAACATGCCACAAAATTCCCTAAATCTCCTCAATATCCCACAAAATTCCACCAAAATCACACAAAACCTCCACAAGTTTCTACAAAATCTAAAAAAAATTTCTCAGAATTTTTCAAGTCTCCTCAAAACCACACAAAGTCCTTGAAAAGGCCCACAAAATTCCAGGTAAATCCCACAGAATCTCCACAAATAACCACAAAATCTAAAAAGAATTCCTCAAAATTCTTCAGGTCTCCTCAGAATCTCACACAATTCCAGAAAAATCCCCACAAAATTCCAGAGAAGACCCACAAAATTCCCTAAATCATTTCAAAACCCTACCAAGTCACAGGAATGTCCCACAAAATCTCCACCGATTGCCAGAACATCCCACAAAAATCCCACAAAAATCCCTACATCTTCTGAAAACTCGACCAAATTCCAGAAACGCCCCATAAAATCACCACAGTTTCCCACAACATTCAAGAAAAGCACCACCAAATTCCCTAAATCTTTGCAAAACACCACAAAATTCCTGAAAAGCACCACCAAATTCCAGAAACATCCCACAAAATCCCCTCAATATCCAACAAAATCCCAGAAAAATCCCACAAAACTCCCTAAATCTTCTCAAAACATGACCAAATTTCACAAAAATACCACCAAATCTCCACAAATTCTCACACAATACATGAAAAATCTCTCAAGATCCCTAAATCTCCTCAATATCCCGCAAAATTCCACAAAAATCACACAAAACCTCCACAAGTTTCCACAAAATCTATGGATACTAACTTTGGAACAGGCTGCAGGGGGCTGCAGAGACTGCAGGCCCATAGCCTCTCAGTCCTGCCTGAGAAGCTAGCCTGGGAATTCAAAGGAGGATTTCAAATCAATCCTCAGAGACAGAAAACAACTGTCAGGGGCTGTTTGTCTGTTCTCTTCTTTCCTCTTGCAGGACATGGTCAGGGGGGCAGAGTGCCCCTGACCAATGATGGTAATGTAGCACTTTGCTAGCCAATAAGAGTTTCTTTTCTGTACTTTCCACGTATCTGTCTATAAGACAGGGCTAAAGCAACAAACTAAGGAATTCTCGTGTTGTGACTCCCTGGAGAGTCCAGTGTCGTTCTTTATCGCCGTTCCCAATCAGAGCGACATAAATCTAAGAAAAATTCCTCAAAATTCTTCAGGTCTCCTCAGAAATCCACAGAATTCCAGAAAAATCCCCACAAAATTCCAGAGAAGACCCACAAAATTCCCTAAATCATTTCAAAACCCTACCAATTCACAGGAATATCCCACAAAATCTCCACCGATTGCCAGAACATCCCACAAAAATCCCACAAAAATCCCTACATCTTCTGAAAACTCGACCAAATTCCAGAAACGCCCCATAAAATCACCACAGTTTCCCAAAAAATTCAAGAAAAGCACCACCAAATTCCAGAAACATCCCACAAAATGTCCTAAATATCCAACAAAATCCCAGAAAATTCCAACCAAATTCCCTAAATCTTTTCAAAACATGACCAAATTCTAGGAAAAAGTCCCACCAAATCTCCACAAATTCCCACAAAATACATGAAAAATCTCTCAAGATCCCTAAATCTCCTCAATATCCCGCAAAATTCCACAAAAATCACACAAAACCACTACAAGTTTCTACAAAATCTAAAAAGAATTCCTCAAAATCCTTCAGGTCTGTTCAGAATCCCCACAAAATTCCAGAAAAATCCCCACAAAATTCCAGAGAAGACCCACAAAATTCCCTAAATCATTTCAAAACCCTACCAATTCACAGGAATGTCCCACAAAATCTCCACCGATTCCCAAAAAATCCCAAAAAATTCCCTAAATCTTCTCAAAACATGACCAAATTCTAGAAAAATCCCACCAAATCTCCACAAATTCTTACAAATACCGTGAAAAAATCCCTCAAGATCCCTAAATCTCCTCAATATCCCACAAAATTCCTCAAAAATCACACAAAACCTCCACAAGTTTCTACAAAATCTAAAAAAAATTTCTCAAAATTCTTCAGGTCTCCTCAGAAATCCACAGAATTCCAGTAAAATCCACAAAAATCCTGAAAAATCCCACAAAAATCCTAAAATCTTCTCAAAATCTTAAAAAATTCCACAAACATCCCACAAAATCTACACAAGTTTCCATAAAATTCAAGAAAAATCCCACAAAATTCCCTAAATCCCCTTAAAACCATACCAAATTCCAGGAACATGCCACAAAATTCCCTAAATCTCCTCAATATCCCACAAAATTCCACCAAAATCACACAAAACCTCCACAAGTTTCTACAAAATCTAAAAAAAATTTCTCAGAATTTTTCAAGTCTCCTCAAAACCACACAAAGTCCTTGAAAAGGCCCACAAAATTCCAGGTAAATCCCACAGAATCTCCACAAATAACCACAAAATCTAAAAAGAATTCCTCAAAATTCTTCAGGTCTCCTCAGAATCTCACAGAATTCCAGAAAAATCCCCACAAAATTCCAGAGAAGACCCACAAAATTCCCTAAATCATTTCAAAACCCTACCAAGTCACAGGAATGTCCCACAAAATCTCCACCGATTGCCAGAACATCCCACAAAAATCCCACAAAAATCCCTACATCTTCTGAAAACTCGACCAAATTCCAGAAACGCCCCATAAAATCACCACAGTTTCCCACAACATTCAAGAAAAGCACCACCAAATTCCCTAAATCTTTGCAAAACACCACAAAATTCCTGAAAAGCACCACCAAATTCCAGAAACATCCCACAAAATCCCCTCAATATCCAACAAAATCCCAGAAAAATCCCACAAAACTCCCTAAATCTTCTCAAAACATGACCAAATTTCACAAAAATACCACCAAATCTCCACAAATTCTCACACAATACATGAAAAATCTCTCAAGATCCCTAAATCTCCTCAATATCCCGCAAAATTCCACAAAAATCACACAAAACCTCCACAAGTTTCCACAAAATCTATGGATACTAACTTTGGAACAGGCTGCAGGGGGCTGCAGAGACTGCAGGCCCATAGCCTCTCAGTCCTGCCTGAGAAGCTAGCCTGGGAATTCAAAGGAGGATTTCAAATCAATCCTCAGAGACAGAAAACAACTGTCAGGGGCTGTTTGTCTGTTCTCTTCTTTCCTCTTGCAGGACATGGTCAGGGGGGCAGAGTGCCCCTGACCAATGATGGTAATGTAGCACTTTGCTAGCCAATAAGAGTTTCTTTTCTGTACTTTCCACGTATCTGTCTATAAGACAGGGCTAAAGCAACAAACTAAGGAATTCTCGTGTTGTGACTCCCTGGAGAGTCCAGTGTCGTTCTTTATCGCCGTTCCCAATCAGAGCGACATAAATCTAAGAAAAATTCCTCAAAATTCTTCAGGTCTCCTCAGAAATCCACAGAATTCCAGAAAAATCCCCACAAAATTCCAGAGAAGACCCACAAAATTCCCTAAATCATTTCAAAACCCTACCAATTCACAGGAATATCCCACAAAATCTCCACCGATTGCCAGAACATCCCACAAAAATCCCACAAAAATCCCTACATCTTCTGAAAACTCGACCAAATTCCAGAAACGCCCCATAAAATCACCACAGTTTCCCAAAAAATTCAAGAAAAGCACCACCAAATTCCAGAAACATCCCACAAAATGTCCTAAATATCCAACAAAATCCCAGAAAATTCCAACCAAATTCCCTAAATCTTTTCAAAACATGACCAAATTCTAGGAAAAAGTCCCACCAAATCTCCACAAATTCCCACAAAATACATGAAAAATCTCTCAAGATCCCTAAATCTCCTCAATATCCCGCAAAATTCCACAAAAATCACACAAAACCACTACAAGTTTCTACAAAATCTAAAAAGAATTCCTCAAAATCCTTCAGGTCTGTTCAGAATCCCCACAAAATTCCAGAAAAATCCCCACAAAATTCCAGAGAAGACCCACAAAATTCCCTAAATCATTTCAAAACCCTACCAATTCACAGGAATGTCCCACAAAATCTCCACCGATTCCCAAAAAATCCCAAAAAATTCCCTAAATCTTCTCAAAACATGACCAAATTCTAGAAAAATCCCACCAAATCTCCACAAATTCTTACAAATATCGTGAAAAAATCCCTCAAGATCCCTAAATCTCCTCAATATCCCACAAAATTCCTCAAAAATCACACAAAACCTCCACAAGTTTCTACAAAATCTAAAAAAAATTTCTCAAAATTCTTCAGGTCTCCTCAGAAATCCACAGATTTCCAGTAAAATCCACAAAAATCCTGAAAAATCCCACAAAAATCCTAAAATCTTCTCAAAATCTTAAAAAATTCCACAAACATCCCACAAAATCTACACAAGTTTCCATAAAATTCAAGAAAAATCCCACAAAATTCCCTAAATCCCCTTAAAACCATACCAAATTCCAGGAACATGCCACAAAATTCCCTAAATCTCCTCAATATCCCACAAAATTCCACCAAAATCACACAAAACCTCCACAAGTTTCTACAAAATCTAAAAAAAATTTCTCAGAATTTTTCAAGTCTCCTCAAAACCACACAAAGTCCTTGAAAAGGCCCACAAAATTCCAGGTAAATCCCACAGAATCTCCACAAATAACCACAAAATCTAAAAAGAATTCCTCAAAATTCTTCAGGTCTCCTCAGAATCTCACAGAATTCCAGAAAAATCCCCACAAAATTCCAGAGAAGACCCACAAAATTCCCTAAATCATTTCAAAACCCTACCAAGTCACAGGAATGTCCCACAAAATCTCCACCGATTGCCAGAACATCCCACAAAAATCCCACAAAAATCCCTACATCTTCTGAAAACTCGACCAAATTCCAGAAACGCCCCATAAAATCACCACAGTTTCCCACAACATTCAAGAAAAGCACCACCAAATTCCCTAAATCTTTGCAAAACACCACAAAATTCCTGAAAAGCACCACCAAATTCCAGAAACATCCCACAAAATCCCCTCAATATCCAACAAAATCCCAGAAAAATCCCACAAAACTCCCTAAATCTTCTCAAAACATGACCAAATTTCACAAAAATACCACCAAATCTCCACAAATTCTCACACAATACATGAAAAATCTCTCAAGATCCCTAAATCTCCTCAATATCCCGCAAAATTCCACAAAAATCACACAAAACCTCCACAAGTTTCCACAAAATCTATGGATACTAACTTTGGAACAGGCTGCAGGGAGCTGCAGAGACTGCAGGCCCATAGCCTCTCAGTCCTGCCTGAGAAGCTAGCCTGGGAATTCAAAGGAGGATTTCAAATCAATCCTCAGAGACAGAAAACAACTGTCAGGGGCTGTTTGTCTGTTCTCTTCTTTCCTCTTGCAGGACATGGTCAGGGGGGCAGAGTGCCCCTGACCAATGATGGTAATGTAGCACTTTGCTAGCCAATAAGAGTTTCTTTTCTGTACTTTCCACGTATCTGTCTATAAGACAGGGCTAAAGCAACAAACTAAGGAATTCTCGTGTTGTGACTCCCTGGAGAGTCCAGTGTCGTTCTTTATCGCCGTTCCCAATCAGAGCGACATAAATCTAAGAAAAATTCCTCAAAATTCTTCAGGTCTCCTCAGAAATCCACAGAATTCCAGAAAAATCCCCACAAAATTCCAGAGAAGACCCACAAAATTCCCTAAATCATTTCAAAACCCTACCAATTCACAGGAATATCCCACAAAATCTCCACCGATTGCCAGAACATCCCACAAAAATCCCACAAAAATCCCTACATCTTCTGAAAACTCGACCAAATTCCAGAAACGCCCCATAAAATCACCACAGTTTCCCAAAAAATTCAAGAAAAGCACCACCAAATTCCAGAAACATCCCACAAAATGTCCTAAATATCCAACAAAATCCCAGAAAATTCCAACCAAATTCCCTAAATCTTTTCAAAACATGACCAAATTCTAGGAAAAAGTCCCACCAAATCTCCACAAATTCCCACAAAATACATGAAAAATCTCTCAAGATCCCTAAATCTCCTCAATATCCCGCAAAATTCCACAAAAATCACACAAAACCACTACAAGTTTCTACAAAATCTAAAAAGAATTCCTAAAAATCCTTCAGGTCTGTTCAGAATCCCCACAAAATTCCAGAAAAATCCCCACAAAATTCCAGAGAAGACCCACAAAATTCCCTAAATCATTTCAAAACCCTACCAATTCACAGGAATGTCCCACAAAATCTCCACCGATTCCCAAAAAATCCCAAAAAATTCCCTAAATCTTCTCAAAACATGACCAAATTCTAGAAAAATCCCACCAAATCTCCACAAATTCTTACAAATACCGTGAAAAAATCCCTCAAGATCCCTAAATCTCCTCAATATCCCACAAAATTCCTCAAAAATCACACAAAACCTCCACAAGTTTCTACAAAATCTAAAAAAAATTTCTCAAAATTCTTCAGGTCTCCTCAGAAATCCACAGAATTCCAGTAAAATCCACAAAAATCCTGAAAAATCCCACAAAAATCCTAAAATCTTCTCAAAATCTTAAAAAATTCCACAAACATCCCACAAAATCTACACAAGTTTCCATAAAATTCAAGAAAAATCCCACAATATTCCCTAAATCCCCTTAAAACCATACCAAATTCCAGGAACATGCCACAAAATTCCCTAAATCTCCTCAATATCCCACAAAATTCCACCAAAATCACACAAAACCTCCACAAGTTTCTACAAAATCTAAAAAAAATTTCTCAGAATTTTTCAAGTCTCCTCAAAACCACACAAAGTCCTTGAAAAGGCCCACAAAATTCCAGGTAAATCCCACAGAATCTCCACAAATAACCACAAAATCTAAAAAGAATTCCTCAAAATTCTTCAGGTCTCCTCAGAATCTCACAGAATTCCAGAAAAATCCCCACAAAATTCCAGAGAAGACCCACAAAATTCCCTAAATCATTTCAAAACCCTACCAAGTCACAGGAATGTCCCACAAAATCTCCACCGATTGCCAGAACATCCCACAAAAATCCCACAAAAATCCCTACATCTTCTGAAAACTCGACCAAATTCCAGAAACGCCCCATAAAATCACCAGTTTCCCACAACATTCAAGAAAAGCACCACCAAATTCCCTAAATCTTTGCAAAACACCACAAAATTCCTGAAAAGCCCCACCAAATTCCAGAAACATCCCACAAAATCCCCTCAATATCCAACAAAATCCCAGAAAAATCCCACAAAACTCCCTAAATCTTCTCAAAACATGACCAAATTTCACAAAAATACCACCAAATCTCCACAAATTCTCACACAATACATGAAAAATCTCTCAAGATCCCTAAATCTCCTCAATATCCCGCAAAATTCCACAAAAATCACACAAAACCTCCACAAGTTTCCACAAAATCTATGGATGCTAACTTTGGAACAGGCTGCAGGGAGCTGCAGAGACTGCAGGCCCATAGCCTCTCAGTCCTGCCTGAGAAGCTAGCCTGGGAATTCAAAGGAGGATTTCAAATCAATCCTCAGAGACAGAAAACAACTGTCAGGGGCTGTTTGTCTGTTCTCTTCTTTCCTCTTGCAGGACATGGTCAGGGGGGCAGAGTGCCCCTGACCAATGATGGTAATGTAGCACTTTGCTAGCCAATAAGAGTTTCTTTTCTGTACTTTCCACGTATCTGTCTATAAGACAGGGCTAAAGCAACAAACTAAGGAATTCTCGTGTTGTGACTCCCTGGAGAGTCCAGTGTCGTTCTTTATCGCCGTTCCCAATCAGAGCGACATAAATCTAAGAAAAAATCCTCAAAATTCTTCAGGTCTCCTCAGAAATCCACAGAATTCCAGAAAAATCCCCACAAAATTCCAGAGAAGACCCACAAAATTCCCTAAATCATTTCAAAACCCTACCAATTCACAGGAATATCCCACAAAATCTCCACCGATTGCCAGAACATCCCACAAAAATCCCACAAAAATCCCGACATCTTCTGAAAACTCGACCAAATTCCAGAAACGCCCCATAAAATCACCACAGTTTCCCAAAAAATTCAAGAAAAGCACCAACAAATTCCAGAAACATCCCACAAAATGTCCTAAATATCCAACAAAATCCCAGAAAATTCCAACCAAATTCCCTAAATCTTTTCAAAACATGACCAAATTCTAGGAAAAAGTCCCACCAAATCTCCACAAATTCCCACAAAATACATGAAAAATCTCTCAAGATCCCTAAATCTCCTCAATATCCCGCAAAATTCCACAAAAATCACACAAAACCACTACAAGTTTCTACAAAATCTAAAAAGAATTCCTCAAAATCCTTCAGGTCTGTTCAGAATCCCCACAAAATTCCAGAAAAATCCCCACAAAATTCCAGAGAAGACCCACAAAATTCCCTAAATCATTTCAAAACCCTACCAATTCACAGGAATGTCCCACAAAATCTCCACCGATTCCCAAAAAATCCCAAAAAATTCCCTAAATCTTCTCAAAACATGACCAAATTCTAGAAAAATCCCACCAAATCTCCACAAATTCTTACAAATACCGTGAAAAAATCCCTCAAGATCCCTAAATCTCCTCAATATCCCACAAAATTCCTCAAAAATCACACAAAACCTCCACAAGTTTCTACAAAATCTAAAAAAAATTTCTCAAAATTCTTCAGGTCTCCTCAGAAATCCACAGATTTCCAGTAAAATCCACAAAAATCCTGAAAAATCCCACAAAAATCCTAAAATCTTCTCAAAATCTTAAAAAATTCCACAAACATCCCACAAAATCTACACAAGTTTCCATAAAATTCAAGAAAAATCCCACAAAATTCCCTAAATCCCCTTAAAACCATACCAAATTCCAGGAACATGCCACAAAATTCCCTAAATCTCCTCAATATCCCACAAAATTCCACCAAAATCACACAAAACCTCCACAAGTTTCTACAAAATCTAAAAAAAATTTCTCAGAATTTTTCAAGTCTCCTCAAAACCACACAAAGTCCTTGAAAAGGCCCACAAAATTCCAGGTAAATCCCACAGAATCTCCACAAATAACCACAAAATCTAAAAAGAATTCCTCAAAATTCTTCAGGTCTCCTCAGAATCTCACAGAATTCCAGAAAAATCCCCACAAAATTCCAGAGAAGACCCACAAAATTCCCTAAATCATTTCAAAACCCTACCAATTCACAGGAATGTCCCACAAAATCTCCACCGATTGCCAGAACATCCCACAAAAATCCCACAAAAATCCCTACATCTTCTGAAAACTCGACCAAATTCCAGAAACGCCCCATAAAATCACCACAGTTTCCCACAACATTCAAGAAAAGCACCACCAAATTCCCTAAATCTTTGCAAAACACCACAAAATTCCTGAAAAGCACCACCAAATTCCAGAAACATCCCACAAAATCCCCTCAATATCCAACAAAATCCCAGAAAAATCCCACAAAACTCCCTAAATCTTCTCAAAACATGACCAAATTTCACAAAAATACCACCAAATCTCCACAAATTCTCACACAATACATGAAAAATCTCTCAAGATCCCTAAATCTCCTCAATATCCCGCAAAATTCCACAAAAATCACACAAAACCTCCACAAGTTTCCACAAAATCTATGGATGCTAACTTTGGAACAGGCTGCAGGGAGCTGCAGAGACTGCAGGCCCATAGCCTCTCAGTCCTGCCTGAGAAGCTAGCCTGGGAATTCAAAGGAGGATTTCAAAACAATCCTCAGAGACAGAAAACAACTGTCAGGGGCTGTTTGTCTGTTCTCTTCTTTCCTCTTGCAGGACATGGTCAGGGGGGCAGAGTGCCCCTGACCAATGATGGTAATGTAGCACTTTGCTAGCCAATAAGAGTTTCTTTTCTGTACTTTCCACGTATCTGTCTATAAGACAGGGCTAAAGCAATAAACTAAGGAATTCTCGTGTTGTGACTCCCTGGAGAGTCCAGTGTCGTTCTTTATCGCCGTTCCCAATCAGAGCGACATAAATCTAAGAAAAATTCCTCAAAATTCTTCAGGTCTCCTCAGAAATCCACAGAATTCCAGAAAAATCCCCACAAAATTCCAGAGAAGACCCACAAAATTCCCTAAATCATTTCAAAACCCTACCAATTCACAGGAATATCCCACAAAATCTCCACCGATTGCCAGAACATCCCACAAAAATCCCACAAAAATCCCTAC
The DNA here is from genome assembly GCF_971803275.1 of Cyanistes caeruleus. Lineage (NCBI taxonomy): Eukaryota > Metazoa > Chordata > Aves > Passeriformes > Paridae > Cyanistes > Cyanistes caeruleus. The sequence continues at coordinate 88,015 of NW_028255956.1, forward strand.
ATCTTCTGAAAACTCGACCAAATTCCAGAAACGCCCCATAAAATCACCACAGTTTCCCAAAAAATTCAAGAAAAGCACCACCAAATTCCAGAAACATCCCACAAAATCCCCTCAATATCCAACAAAATCCCAGAAAATTCCAACCAAATTCCCTAAATCTTTTCAAAACATGACCAAATTCTAGGAAAAAGTCCCACCAAATCTCCACAAATTCCCACAAAATACATGAAAAATCTCTCAAGATCCCTAAATCTCCTCAATATCCCGCAAAATTCCACAAAAATCACACAAAACCACTACAAGTTTCTACAAAATCTAAAAAGAATTCCTCAAAATCCTTCAGGTCTGTTCAGAATCCCCACAAAATTCCAGAAAAATCCCCACAAAATTCCAGAGAAGACCCACAAAATTCCCTAAATCATTTCAAAACCCTACCAATTCACAGGAATGTCCCACAAAATCTCCACCGATTCCCAAAAAATCCCAAAAAATTCCCTAAATCTTCTCAAAACATGACCAAATTCTAGAAAAATCCCACCAAATCTCCACAAATTCTTACAAATACCGTGAAAAAATCCCTCAAGATCCCTAAATCTCCTCAATATCCCACAAAATTCCTCAAAAATCACACAAAACCTCCACAAGTTTCTACAAAATCTAAAAAAAATTTCTCAAAATTCTTCAGGTCTCCTCAGAAATCCACAGATTTCCAGTAAAATCCACAAAAATCCTGAAAAATCCCACAAAAATCCTAAAATCTTCTCAAAATCTTAAAAAATTCCACAAACATCCCACAAAATCTACACAAGTTTCCATAAAATTCAAGAAAAATCCCACAAAATTCCCTAAATCCCCTTAAAACCATACCAAATTCCAGGAACATGCCACAAAATTCCCTAAATCTCCTCAATATCCCACAAAATTCCACCAAAATCACACAAAACCTCCACAAGTTTCTACAAAATCTAAAAAAAATTTCTCAGAATTTTTCAAGTCTCCTCAAAACCACACAAAGTCCTTGAAAAGGCCCACAAAATTCCAGGTAAATCCCACAGAATCTCCACAAATAACCACAAAATCTAAAAAGAATTCCTCAAAATTCTTCAGGTCTCCTCAGAATCTCACAGAATTCCAGAAAAATCCCCACAAAATTCCAGAGAAGACCCACAAAATTCCCTAAATCATTTCAAAACCCTACCAAGTCACAGGAATGTCCCACAAAATCTCCACCGATTGCCAGAACATCCCACAAAAATCCCACAAAAATCCCTACATCTTCTGAAAACTCGACCAAATTCCAGAAACGCCCCATAAAATCACCACAGTTTCCCACAACATTCAAGAAAAGCACCACCAAATTCCCTAAATCTTTGCAAAACACCACAAAATTCCTGAAAAGCACCACCAGATTCCAGAAATATCCCACAAAATGTCCTCCATATCCAACAAAATCCCAGAAAAATCCCACAAAATTCCAGAGAAGTCCCACAAAATTCCCTAAATCATTTCAAAACCCTACCTATTCACAGGAATGTCCCACAAAATCTCCACCGATTCCCACAAAATCCCAAAAAATTCCCTAAATCTTCTCAAAACACGACCAAATTCTAGAAAAAATCCCACCAAATCTCCACAAATTCCCACAAAATACATGAAACATCCCTCAAGATCCCGAAATCGCCTCAAGATCCCGCAAAATTCCACAAAAATCCCACAAAACCTCCACAAGTTTCCACAAAATCTAAGAAAAATTCCTCAAAATTCTTCAAGTCTCCTCAGAAATCCACAGAATTCCAGAAAAATCCACAAAAATCCTGAAAAATCCCACAAAAATCCTAAAATCTTCTCAAAATCTTAAAAAATTCCACAAACATTCCACAAAATCTACACAAGTTTCCATAAAATTCAAGAAAAATCCCACAATATTCCCTAAATCCCCTTAAAACCATACCGTATTCCAGGAACATGCTACAAAATTCCCTAAATCTCCTCAATATCCCACAAAATTCCACAACAATCACACAAAACCACTACAAGTTTCCACAAAAATCTAAGAAAAATTCCTCAGAATTTTTCAGGTCTGTTCAGAATCCCACAGAATTCCAGAAAAATCCTACAAAATTCCTGGGAAGTCCCACAAAATGCCCTAAATCTTCTCAAAACACGACCAAATTCTAGAAAAAATCCCACCAAATCTCTACAAATTCTTACAAAATACATGAAAAAATCCCTCAAGATCCCTAAATCGCCTCAAGATCCCACAAAATTCCACAAAAATCACATAAAACCTCCACAAGTTTCCACAAAATCTAAGAAAAATTCCTCAAAATTCTTCAAGTCTCCTCAGAAATCCTCTTAATTCCAGAAAAATCCACAAAAATCCTGAAAAATCTCACAAAAATCCTAAAATCTTCTAAAAATCTTAAAAAGTTCCAGAAACATCCCACAAAATCTACACAAGTTTCCATAAAATTCAAGAAAAATCCCACAATATTCCCTAAATCCCCTTAAAACCATACCAAATTCCAGGAACATGCCACAAAATTCCCTAAATCTCCTCAATATCCCACAAAATTCCACCAAAATCACACAAAACCTCCACAAGTTTCTACAAAATCTAAAAAAAATTTCTCAGAATTTTTCAAGTCTCCTCAAAACCACACAAAGTCCTTGAAAAGGCCCACAAAATTCCAGGTAAATCCCACAGAGTCTCCACAAATAACCACAAAATCTAAAAAGAATTCCTCAAAATTCTTCAGGTCTCCTCAGAATCTCACAGAATTCCAGAAAAATCCCCACAAAATTCCAGAGAAGACCCACAAAATTCCCTAAATCATTTCAAAACCCTACCAATTCACAGGAATGTCCCACAAAATCTCCACCGATTGCCAGAACATCCCACAAAAATCCCACAAAAATCCCTACATCTTCTGAAAACTCGACCAAATTCCAGAAACGCCCCATAAAATCACCAGTTTCCCACAAAATTCAAGAAAAGCACCACCAAATTCCCTAAATCTTTGCAAAACACCACAAAATTCCTGAAAAGCCCCACCAGATTCCAGAAATATCCCACAAAATGTCCTCCATATCCAACAAAATTCCAGAAAAATCCCCACAAAATTCCAGAGAAGACCCACAAAATTCCCTAAATCATTTCAAAACCCTACCAATTCACAGGAATGTCCCACAAAATCTCCACCGATTCCCAAAAAATCCCAAAAAATTCCCTAAATCTTCTCAAAACATGACCAAATTCTAGAAAAATCCCACCAAATCTCCACAAATTCTTACAAAATACGTGAAAAAATCCCTCAAGATCCCTAAATCTCCTCAATATCCCACAAAATTCCTCAAAAATCACACAAAACCTCCACAAGTTTCTACAAAATCTAAAAAAAATTTCTCAAAATTCTTCAGGTCTCCTCAGAAATCCACAGAATTCCAGTAAAATCCACAAAAATCCACAAAAATCCCACAAAAATCCTAAAATCTTCTCAAAATCTTAAAAAATTCCAGAAACATCCCACAAAATCTACACAAGTTTCCATAAAATTCAAGAAAAATCCCACAAAATTCCCTAAATCCCCTTAAAACCATACCAAATTCCAGGAACATGCCACAAAATTCCCTAAATCTCCTCAATATCCCACAAAATTCCACCAAAATCACACAAAACCTCCACAAGTTTCTACAAAATCTAAAAAAAATTTCTCAGAATTTTTCAAGTCTCCTCAAAACCACACAAAGTCCTTGAAAAGGCCCACAAAATTCCAGGTAAATCCCACAGAATCTCCACAAATAACCACAAAATCTAAAAAGAATTCCTCAAAATTCTTCAGGTCTCCTCAGAATCCCACACAATTCCAGAAAAATCCCCACAAAATTCCAGAGAAGACCCACAAAATTCCCTAAATCATTTCAAAACCCTACCAATTCACAGGAATGTCCCACAAAATCTCCACCGATTGCCAGAACATCCCACAAAAATCCCACAAAAATCCCTACATCTTCTGAAAACTCGACCAAATTCCAGAAACGCCCCATAAAATCACCACAGTTTCCCACAACATTCAAGAAAAGCACCACCAAATTCCCTAAATCTTTGCAAAACACCACAAAATTCCTGAAAAGCCCCACCAAATTCCAGAAACATCCCACAAAATCCCCTCAATATCCAACAAAATCCCAGAAAAATCCCACAAAACTCCCTAAATCTTCTCAAAACATGACCAAATTTCACAAAAATACCACCAAATCTCCACAAATTCTCACACAATACATGAAAAATCTCTCAAGATCCCTAAATCTCCTCAATATCCCGCAAAATTCCACAAAAATCACACAAAACCTCCACAAGTTTCCACAAAATCTATGGATGCTAACTTTGGAACAGGCTGCAGGGAGCTGCAGAGACTGCAGGCCCATAGCCTCTCAGTCCTGCCTGAGAAGCTAGCCTGGGAATTCAAAGGAGGATTTCAAATCAATCCTCAGAGACAGAAAACAACTGTCAGGGGCTGTTTGTCTGTTCTCTTCTTTCCTCTTGCAGGACATGGTCAGGGGGGCAGAGTGCCCCTGACCAATGATGGTAATGTAGCACTTTGCTAGCCAATAAGAGTTTCTTTTCTGTACTTTCCACGTATCTGTCTATAAGACAGGGCTAAAGCAACAAACTAAGGAATTCTCGTGTTGTGACTCCCTGGAGAGTCCAGTGTCGTTCTTTATCGCCGTTCCCAATCAGAGCGACATAAATCTAAGAAAAATTCCTCAAAATTCTTCAGGTCTCCTCAGAAATCCACAGAATTCCAGAAAAATCCCCACAAAATTCCAGAGAAGACCCACAAAATTCCCTAAATCATTTCAAAACCCTACCAATTCACAGGAATATCCCACAAAATCTCCACCGATTGCCAGAACATCCCACAAAAATCCCACAAAAATCCCTACATCTTCTGAAAACTCGACCAAATTCCAGAAACGCCCCATAAAATCACCACAGTTTCCCAAAAAATTCAAGAAAAGCACCACCAAATTCCAGAAACATCCCACAAAATCCCCTCAATATCCAACAAAATCCCAGAAAATTCCAACCAAATTCCCTAAATCTTTTCAAAACATGACCAAATTCTAGGAAAAAGTCCCACCAAATCTCCACAAATTCCCACAAAATACATGAAAAATCTCTCAAGATCCCTAAATCTCCTCAATATCCCGCAAAATTCCACAAAAATCACACAAAACCACTACAAGTTTCTACAAAATCTAAAAAGAATTCCTCAAAATCCTTCAGGTCTGTTCAGAATCCCCACAAAATTCCAGAAAAATCCCCACAAAATTCCAGAGAAGACCCACAAAATTCCCTAAATCATTTCAAAACCCTACCAATTCACAGGAATGTCCCACAAAATCTCCACCGATTCCCAAAAAATCCCAAAAAATTCCCTAAATCTTCTCAAAACATGACCAAATTCTAGAAAAATCCCACCAAATCTCCACAAATTCTTACAAAATACGTGAAAAAATCCCTCAAGATCCCTAAATCTCCTCAATATCCCACAAAATTCCTCAAAAATCACACAAAACCTCCACAAGTTTCTACAAAATCTAAAAAAAATTTCTCAAAATTCTTCAGGTCTCCTCAGAAATCCACAGAATTCCAGTAAAATCCACAAAAATCCTGAAAAATCCCACAAAAATCCTAAAATCTTCTCAAAATCTTAAAAAATTCCACAAACATCCCACAAAATCTACACAAGTTTCCATAAAATTCAAGAAAAATCCCACAAAATTCCCTAAATCCCCTTAAAACCATACCAAATTCCAGGAACATGCCACAAAATTCCCTAAATCTCCTCAATATCCCACAAAATTCCACCAAAATCACACAAAACCTCCACAAGTTTCTACAAAATCTAAAAAAAATTTCTCAGAATTTTTCAAGTCTCCTCAAAACCACACAAAGTCCTTGAAAAGGCCCACAAAATTCCAGGTAAATCCCACAGAATCTCCACAAATAACCACAAAATCTAAAAAGAATTCCTCAAAATTCTTCAGGTCTCCTCAGAATCTCACAGAATTCCAGAAAAATCCCCACAAAATTCCAGAGAAGACCCACAAAATTCCCTAAATCATTTCAAAACCCTACCAAGTCACAGGAATGTCCCACAAAATCTCCACCGATTGCCAGAACATCCCACAAAAATCCCACAAAAATCCCTACATCTTCTGAAAACTCGACCAAATTCCAGAAACGCCCCATAAAATCACCACAGTTTCCCACAACATTCAAGAAAAGCACCACCAAATTCCCTAAATCTTTGCAAAACACCACAAAATTCCTGAAAAGCACCACCAAATTCCAGAAACATCCCACAAAATCCCCTCAATATCCAACAAAATCCCAGAAAAATCCCACAAAACTCCCTAAATCTTCTCAAAACATGACCAAATTTCACAAAAATACCACCAAATCTCCACAAATTCTCACACAATACATGAAAAATCTCTCAAGATCCCTAAATCTCCTCAATATCCCGCAAAATTCCACAAAAATCACACAAAACCTCCACAAGTTTCCACAAAATCTATGGATGCTAACTTTGGAACAGGCTGCAGGGAGCTGCAGAGACTGCAGGCCCATAGCCTCTCAGTCCTGCCTGAGAAGCTAGCCTGGGAATTCAAAGGAGGATTTCAAAACAATCCTCAGAGACAGAAAACAACTGTCAGGGGCTGTTTGTCTGTTCTCTTCTTTCCTCTTGCAGGACATGGTCAGGGGGGCAGAGTGCCCCTGACCAATGATGGTAATGTAGCACTTTGCTAGCCAATAAGAGTTTCTTTTCTGTACTTTCCACGTATCTGTCTATAAGACAGGGCTAAAGCAATAAACTAAGGAATTCTCGTGTTGTGACTCCCTGGAGAGTCCAGTGTCGTTCTTTATCGCCGTTCCCAATCAGAGCGACATAAATCTAAGAAAAATTCCTCAAAATTCTTCAGGTCTCCTCAGAAATCCACAGAATTCCAGAAAAATCCCCACAAAATTCCAGAGAAGACCCACAAAATTCCCTAAATCATTTCAAAACCCTACCAATTCACAGGAATGTCCCACAAAATCTCCACCGATTCCCAAAAAATCCCAAAAAATTCCCTAAATCTTCTCAAAACATGACCAAATTCTAGAAAAATCCCACCAAATCTCCACAAATTCTTACAAAATACGTGAAAAAATCCCTCAAGATCCCTAAATCTCCTCAATATCCCACAAAATTCCTCAAAAATCACACAAAACCTCCACAAGTTTCTACAAAATCTAAAAAAAATTTCTCAAAATTCTTCAGGTCTCCTCAGAAATCCACAGAATTCCAGTAAAATCCACAAAAATCCACAAAAATCCCACAAAAATCCTAAAATCTTCTCAAAATCTTAAAAAATTCCAGAAACATCCCACAAAATCTACACAAGTTTCCATAAAATTCAAGAAAAATCCCACAAAATTCCCTAAATCCCCTTAAAACCATACCAAATTCCAGGAACATGCCACAAAATTCCCTAAATCTCCTCAATATCCCACAAAATTCCACCAAAATCACACAAAACCTCCACAAGTTTCTACAAAATCTAAAAAAAATTTCTCAGAATTTTTCAAGTCTCCTCAAAACCACACAAAGTCCTTGAAAAGGCCCACAAAATTCCAGGTAAATCCCACAGAATCTCCACAAATAACCACAAAATCTAAAAAGAATTCCTCAAAATTCTTCAGGTCTCCTCAGAATCCCACACAATTCCAGAAAAATCCCCACAAAATTCCAGAGAAGACCCACAAAATTCCCTAAATCATTTCAAAACCCTACCAATTCACAGGAATGTCCCACAAAATCTCCACCGATTGCCAGAACATCCCACAAAAATCCCACAAAAATCCCTACATCTTCTGAAAACTCGACCAAATTCCAGAAACGCCCCATAAAATCACCACAGTTTCCCACAACATTCAAGAAAAGCACCACCAAATTCCCTAAATCTTTGCAAAACACCACAAAATTCCTGAAAAGCCCCACCAAATTCCAGAAACATCCCACAAAATCCCCTCAATATCCAACAAAATCCCAGAAAAATCCCACAAAACTCCCTAAATCTTCTCAAAACATGACCAAATTTCACAAAAATACCACCAAATCTCCACAAATTCTCACACAATACATGAAAAATCTCTCAAGATCCCTAAATCTCCTCAATATCCCGCAAAATTCCACAAAAATCACACAAAACCTCCACAAGTTTCCACAAAATCTATGGATGCTAACTTTGGAACAGGCTGCAGGGAGCTGCAGAGACTGCAGGCCCATAGCCTCTCAGTCCTGCCTGAGAAGCTAGCCTGGGAATTCAAAGGAGGATTTCAAATCAATCCTCAGAGACAGAAAACAACTGTCAGGGGCTGTTTGTCTGTTCTCTTCTTTCCTCTTGCAGGACATGGTCAGGGGGGCAGAGTGCCCCTGACCAATGATGGTAATGTAGCACTTTGCTAGCCAATAAGAGTTTCTTTTCTGTACTTTCCACGTATCTGTCTATAAGACAGGGCTAAAGCAATAAACTAAGGAATTCTCGTGTTGTGACTCCCTGGAGAGTCCAGTGTCGTTCTTTATCGCCGTTCCCAATCAGAGCGACATAAATCTAAGAAAAATTCCTCAAAATTCTTCAGGTCTCCTCAGAAATCCACAGAATTCCAGAAAAATCCCCACAAAATTCCAGAGAAGACCCACAAAATTCCCTAAATCATTTCAAAACCCTACCAATTCACAGGAATATCCCACAAAATCTCCACCGATTGCCAGAACATCCCACAAAAATCCCACAAAAATCCCTACATCTTCTGAAAACTCGACCAAATTCCAGAAACGCCCCATAAAATCACCACAGTTTCCCAAAAAATTCAAGAAAAGCACCACCAAATTCCAGAAACATCCCACAAAATCCCCTCAATATCCAACAAAATCCCAGAAAATTCCAACCAAATTCCCTAAATCTTTTCAAAACATGACCAAATTCTAGGAAAAAGTCCCACCAAATCTCCACAAATTCCCACAAAATACATGAAAAATCTCTCAAGATCCCTAAATCTCCTCAATATCCCGCAAAATTCCACAAAAATCACACAAAACCACTACAAGTTTCTACAAAATCTAAAAAGAATTCCTCAAAATCCTTCAGGTCTGTTCAGAATCCCCACAAAATTCCAGAAAAATCCCCACAAAATTCCAGAGAAGACCCACAAAATTCCCTAAATCATTTCAAAACCCTACCAATTCACAGGAATGTCCCACAAAATCTCCACCGATTCCCAAAAAATCCCAAAAAATTCCCTAAATCTTCTCAAAACATGACCAAATTCTAGAAAAATCCCACCAAATCTCCACAAATTCTTACAAATACCGTGAAAAAATCCCTCAAGATCCCTAAATCTCCTCAATATCCCACAAAATTCCTCAAAAATCACACAAAACCTCCACAAGTTTCTACAAAATCTAAAAAAAATTTCTCAAAATTCTTCAGGTCTCCTCAGAAATCCACAGAATTCCAGTAAAATCCACAAAAATCCTGAAAAATCCCACAAAAATCCTAAAATCTTCTCAAAATCTTAAAAAATTCCACAAACATCCCACAAAATCTACACAAGTTTCCATAAAATTCAAGAAAAATCCCACAAAATTCCCTAAATCCCCTTAAAACCATACCAAATTCCAGGAACATGCCACAAAATTCCCTAAATCTCCTCAATATCCCACAAAATTCCACCAAAATCACACAAAACCTCCACAAGTTTCTACAAAATCTAAAAAAAATTTCTCAGAATTTTTCAAGTCTCCTCAAAACCACACAAAGTCCTTGAAAAGGCCCACAAAATTCCAGGTAAATCCCACAGAGTCTCCACAAATAACCACAAAATCTAAAAAGAATTCCTCAAAATTCTTCAGGTCTCCTCAGAATCTCACAGAATTCCAGAAAAATCCCCACAAAATTCCAGAGAAGACCCACAAAATTCCCTAAATCATTTCAAAACCCTACCAATTCACAGGAATGTCCCACAAAATCTCCACCGATTGCCAGAACATCCCACAAAAATCCCACAAAAATCCCTACATCTTCTGAAAACTCGACCAAATTCCAGAAACGCCCCATAAAATCACCAGTTTCCCACAAAATTCAAGAAAAGCACCACCAAATTCCCTAAATCTTTGCAAAACACCACAAAATTCCTGAAAAGCCCCACCAGATTCCAGAAATATCCCACAAAATGTCCTCCATATCCAACAAAATTCCAGAAAAATCCCCACAAAATTCCAGAGAAGACCCACAAAATTCCCTAAATCATTTCAAAACCCTACCAATTCACAGGAATGTCCCACAAAATCTCCACCGATTCCCAAAAAATCCCAAAAAATTCCCTAAATCTTCTCAAAACATGACCAAATTCTAGAAAAATCCCACCAAATCTCCACAAATTCTTACAAAATACGTGAAAAAATCCCTCAAGATCCCTAAATCTCCTCAATATCCCACAAAATTCCTCAAAAATCACACAAAACCTCCACAAGTTTCTACAAAATCTAAAAAAAATTTCTCAAAATTCTTCAGGTCTCCTCAGAAATCCACAGAATTCCAGTAAAATCCACAAAAATCCACAAAAATCCCACAAAAATCCTAAAATCTTCTCAAAATCTTAAAAAATTCCAGAAACATCCCACAAAATCTACACAAGTTTCCATAAAATTCAAGAAAAATCCCACAAAATTCCCTAAATCCCCTTAAAACCATACCAAATTCCAGGAACATGCCACAAAATTCCCTAAATCTCCTCAATATCCCACAAAATTCCACCAAAATCACACAAAACCTCCACAAGTTTCTACAAAATCTAAAAAAAATTTCTCAGAATTTTTCAAGTCTCCTCAAAACCACACAAAGTCCTTGAAAAGGCCCACAAAATTCCAGGTAAATCCCACAGAATCTCCACAAATAACCACAAAATCTAAAAAGAATTCCTCAAAATTCTTCAGGTCTCCTCAGAATCCCACACAATTCCAGAAAAATCCCCACAAAATTCCAGAGAAGACCCACAAAATTCCCTAAATCATTTCAAAACCCTACCAATTCACAGGAATGTCCCACAAAATCTCCACCGATTGCCAGAACATCCCACAAAAATCCCACAAAAATCCCTACATCTTCTGAAAACTCGACCAAATTCCAGAAACGCCCCATAAAATCACCACAGTTTCCCACAACATTCAAGAAAAGCACCACCAAATTCCCTAAATCTTTGCAAAACACCACAAAATTCCTGAAAAGCCCCACCAAATTCCAGAAACATCCCACAAAATCCCCTCAATATCCAACAAAATCCCAGAAAAATCCCACAAAACTCCCTAAATCTTCTCAAAACATGACCAAATTTCACAAAAATACCACCAAATCTCCACAAATTCTCACACAATACATGAAAAATCTCTCAAGATCCCTAAATCTCCTCAATATCCCGCAAAATTCCACAAAAATCACACAAAACCTCCACAAGTTTCCACAAAATCTATGGATGCTAACTTTGGAACAGGCTGCAGGGAGCTGCAGAGACTGCAGGCCCATAGCCTCTCAGTCCTGCCTGAGAAGCTAGCCTGGGAATTCAAAGGAGGATTTCAAATCAATCCTCAGAGACAGAAAACAACTGTCAGGGGCTGTTTGTCTGTTCTCTTCTTTCCTCTTGCAGGACATGGTCAGGGGGGCAGAGTGCCCCTGACCAATGATGGTAATGTAGCACTTTGCTAGCCAATAAGAGTTTCTTTTCTGTACTTTCCACGTATCTGTCTATAAGACAGGGCTAAAGCAACAAACTAAGGAATTCTCGTGTTGTGACTCCCTGGAGAGTCCAGTGTCGTTCTTTATCGCCGTTCCCAATCAGAGCGACATAAATCTAAGAAAAATTCCTCAAAATTCTTCAGGTCTCCTCAGAAATCCACAGAATTCCAGAAAAATCCCCACAAAATTCCAGAGAAGACCCACAAAATTCCCTAAATCATTTCAAAACCCTACCAATTCACAGGAATATCCCACAAAATCTCCACCGATTGCCAGAACATCCCACAAAAATCCCACAAAAATCCCTACATCTTCTGAAAACTCGACCAAATTCCAGAAACGCCCCATAAAATCACCACAGTTTCCCAAAAAATTCAAGAAAAGCACCACCAAATTCCAGAAACATCCCACAAAATCCCCTCAATATCCAACAAAATCCCAGAAAATTCCAACCAAATTCCCTAAATCTTTTCAAAACATGACCAAATTCTAGGAAAAAGTCCCACCAAATCTCCACAAATTCCCACAAAATACATGAAAAATCTCTCAAGATCCCTAAATCTCCTCAATATCCCGCAAAATTCCACAAAAATCACACAAAACCACTACAAGTTTCTACAAAATCTAAAAAGAATTCCTCAAAATCCTTCAGGTCTGTTCAGAATCCCCACAAAATTCCAGAAAAATCCCCACAAAATTCCAGAGAAGACCCACAAAATTCCCTAAATCATTTCAAAACCCTACCAATTCACAGGAATGTCCCACAAAATCTCCACCGATTCCCAAAAAATCCCAAAAAATTCCCTAAATCTTCTCAAAACATGACCAAATTCTAGAAAAATCCCACCAAATCTCCACAAATTCTTACAAAATACGTGAAAAAATCCCTCAAGATCCCTAAATCTCCTCAATATCCCACAAAATTCCTCAAAAATCACACAAAACCTCCACAAGTTTCTACAAAATCTAAAAAAAATTTCTCAAAATTCTTCAGGTCTCCTCAGAAATCCACAGAATTCCAGTAAAATCCACAAAAATCCTGAAAAATCCCACAAAAATCCTAAAATCTTCTCAAAATCTTAAAAAATTCCACAAACATCCCACAAAATCTACACAAGTTTCCATAAAATTCAAGAAAAATCCCACAAAATTCCCTAAATCCCCTTAAAACCATACCAAATTCCAGGAACATGCCACAAAATTCCCTAAATCTCCTCAATATCCCACAAAATTCCACCAAAATCACACAAAACCTCCACAAGTTTCTACAAAATCTAAAAAAAATTTCTCAGAATTTTTCAAGTCTCCTCAAAACCACACAAAGTCCTTGAAAAGGCCCACAAAATTCCAGGTAAATCCCACAGAATCTCCACAAATAACCACAAAATCTAAAAAGAATTCCTCAAAATTCTTCAGGTCTCCTCAGAATCTCACAGAATTCCAGAAAAATCCCCACAAAATTCCAGAGAAGACCCACAAAATTCCCTAAATCATTTCAAAACCCTACCAATTCACAGGAATGTCCCACAAAATCTCCACCGATTGCCAGAACATCCCACAAAAATCCCACAAAAATCCCTACATCTTCTGAAAACTCGACCAAATTCCAGAAACGCCCCATAAAATCACCACAGTTTCCCACAACATTCAAGAAAAGCACCACCAAATTCCCTAAATCTTTGCAAAACACCACAAAATTCCTGAAAAGCACCACCAAATTCCAGAAACATCCCACAAAATCCCCTCAATATCCAACAAAATCCCAGAAAAATCCCACAAAACTCCCTAAATCTTCTCAAAACATGACCAAATTTCACAAAAATACCACCAAATCTCCACAAATTCTCACACAATACATGAAAAATCTCTCAAGATCCCTAAATCTCCTCAATATCCCGCAAAATTCCACAAAAATCACACAAAACCTCCACAAGTTTCCACAAAATCTATGGATGCTAACTTTGGAACAGGCTGCAGGGAGCTGCAGAGACTGCAGGCCCATAGCCTCTCAGTCCTGCCTGAGAAGCTAGCCTGGGAATTCAAAGGAGGATTTCAAAACAATCCTCAGAGACAGAAAACAACTGTCAGGGGCTGTTTGTCTGTTCTCTTCTTTCCTCTTGCAGGACATGGTCAGGGGGGCAGAGTGCCCCTGACCAATGATGGTAATGTAGCACTTTGCTAGCCAATAAGAGTTTCTTTTCTGTACTTTCCACGTATCTGTCTATAAGACAGGGCTAAAGCAATAAACTAAGGAATTCTCGTGTTGTGACTCCCTGGAGAGTCCAGTGTCGTTCTTTATCGCCGTTCCCAATCAGAGCGACATAAATCTAAGAAAAATTCCTCAAAATTCTTCAGGTCTCCTCAGAAATCCACAGAATTCCAGAAAAATCCCCACAAAATTCCAGAGAAGACCCACAAAATTCCCTAAATCATTTCAAAACCCTACCAATTCACAGGAATGTCCCACAAAATCTCCACCGATTCCCAAAAAATCCCAAAAAATTCCCTAAATCTTCTCAAAACATGACCAAATTCTAGAAAAATCCCACCAAATCTCCACAAATTCTTACAAAATACGTGAAAAAATCCCTCAAGATCCCTAAATCTCCTCAATATCCCACAAAATTCCTCAAAAATCACACAAAACCTCCACAAGTTTCTACAAAATCTAAAAAAAATTTCTCAAAATTCTTCAGGTCTCCTCAGAAATCCACAGAATTCCAGTAAAATCCACAAAAATCCACAAAAATCCCACAAAAATCCTAAAATCTTCTCAAAATCTTAAAAAATTCCAGAAACATCCCACAAAATCTACACAAGTTTCCATAAAATTCAAGAAAAATCCCACAAAATTCCCTAAATCCCCTTAAAACCATACCAAATTCCAGGAACATGCCACAAAATTCCCTAAATCTCCTCAATATCCCACAAAATTCCACCAAAATCACACAAAACCTCCACAAGTTTCTACAAAATCTAAAAAAAATTTCTCAGAATTTTTCAAGTCTCCTCAAAACCACACAAAGTCCTTGAAAAGGCCCACAAAATTCCAGGTAAATCCCACAGAATCTCCACAAATAACCACAAAATCTAAAAAGAATTCCTCAAAATTCTTCAGGTCTCCTCAGAATCCCACACAATTCCAGAAAAATCCCCACAAAATTCCAGAGAAGACCCACAAAATTCCCTAAATCATTTCAAAACCCTACCAATTCACAGGAATGTCCCACAAAATCTCCACCGATTGCCAGAACATCCCACAAAAATCCCACAAAAATCCCTACATCTTCTGAAAACTCGACCAAATTCCAGAAACGCCCCATAAAATCACCACAGTTTCCCACAACATTCAAGAAAAGCACCACCAAATTCCCTAAATCTTTGCAAAACACCACAAAATTCCTGAAAAGCCCCACCAAATTCCAGAAACATCCCACAAAATCCCCTCAATATCCAACAAAATCCCAGAAAAATCCCACAAAACTCCCTAAATCTTCTCAAAACATGACCAAATTTCACAAAAATACCACCAAATCTCCACAAATTCTCACACAATACATGAAAAATCTCTCAAGATCCCTAAATCTCCTCAATATCCCGCAAAATTCCACAAAAATCACACAAAACCTCCACAAGTTTCCACAAAATCTATGGATGCTAACTTTGGAACAGGCTGCAGGGAGCTGCAGAGACTGCAGGCCCATAGCCTCTCAGTCCTGCCTGAGAAGCTAGCCTGGGAATTCAAAGGAGGATTTCAAATCAATCCTCAGAGACAGAAAACAACTGTCAGGGGCTGTTTGTCTGTTCTCTTCTTTCCTCTTGCAGGACATGGTCAGGGGGGCAGAGTGCCCCTGACCAATGATGGTAATGTAGCACTTTGCTAGCCAATAAGAGTTTCTTTTCTGTACTTTCCACGTATCTGTCTATAAGACAGGGCTAAAGCAATAAACTAAGGAATTCTCGTGTTGTGACTCCCTGGAGAGTCCAGTGTCGTTCTTTATCGCCGTTCCCAATCAGAGCGACATAAATCTAAGAAAAATTCCTCAAAATTCTTCAGGTCTCCTCAGAAATCCACAGAATTCCAGAAAAATCCCCACAAAATTCCAGAGAAGACCCACAAAATTCCCTAAATCATTTCAAAACCCTACCAATTCACAGGAATATCCCACAAAATCTCCACCGATTGCCAGAACATCCCACAAAAATCCCACAAAAATCCCTACATCTTCTGAAAACTCGACCAAATTCCAGAAACGCCCCATAAAATCACCACAGTTTCCCAAAAAATTCAAGAAAAGCACCACCAAATTCCAGAAACATCCCACAAAATCCCCTCAATATCCAACAAAATCCCAGAAAATTCCAACCAAATTCCCTAAATCTTTTCAAAACATGACCAAATTCTAGGAAAAAGTCCCACCAAATCTCCACAAATTCCCACAAAATACATGAAAAATCTCTCAAGATCCCTAAATCTCCTCAATATCCCGCAAAATTCCACAAAAATCACACAAAACCACTACAAGTTTCTACAAAATCTAAAAAGAATTCCTCAAAATCCTTCAGGTCTGTTCAGAATCCCCACAAAATTCCAGAAAAATCCCCACAAAATTCCAGAGAAGACCCACAAAATTCCCTAAATCATTTCAAAACCCTACCAATTCACAGGAATGTCCCACAAAATCTCCACCGATTCCCAAAAAATCCCAAAAAATTCCCTAAATCTTCTCAAAACATGACCAAATTCTAGAAAAATCCCACCAAATCTCCACAAATTCTTACAAATACCGTGAAAAAATCCCTCAAGATCCCTAAATCTCCTCAATATCCCACAAAATTCCTCAAAAATCACACAAAACCTCCACAAGTTTCTACAAAATCTAAAAAAAATTTCTCAAAATTCTTCAGGTCTCCTCAGAAATCCACAGAATTCCAGTAAAATCCACAAAAATCCTGAAAAATCCCACAAAAATCCTAAAATCTTCTCAAAATCTTAAAAAATTCCACAAACATCCCACAAAATCTACACAAGTTTCCATAAAATTCAAGAAAAATCCCACAAAATTCCCTAAATCCCCTTAAAACCATACCAAATTCCAGGAACATGCCACAAAATTCCCTAAATCTCCTCAATATCCCACAAAATTCCACCAAAATCACACAAAACCTCCACAAGTTTCTACAAAATCTAAAAAAAATTTCTCAGAATTTTTCAAGTCTCCTCAAAACCACACAAAGTCCTTGAAAAGGCCCACAAAATTCCAGGTAAATCCCACAGAATCTCCACAAATAACCACAAAATCTAAAAAGAATTCCTCAAAATTCTTCAGGTCTCCTCAGAATCTCACAGAATTCCAGAAAAATCCCCACAAAATTCCAGAGAAGACCCACAAAATTCCCTAAATCATTTCAAAACCCTACCAATTCACAGGAATGTCCCACAAAATCTCCACCGATTGCCAGAACATCCCACAAAAATCCCACAAAAATCCCTACATCTTCTGAAAACTCGACCAAATTCCAGAAACGCCCCATAAAATCACCACAGTTTCCCACAACATTCAAGAAAAGCACCACCAAATTCCCTAAATCTTTGCAAAACACCACAAAATTCCTGAAAAGCACCACCAAATTCCAGAAACATCCCACAAAATCCCCTCAATATCCAACAAAATCCCAGAAAAATCCCACAAAACTCCCTAAATCTTCTCAAAACATGACCAAATTTCACAAAAATACCACCAAATCTCCACAAATTCTCACACAATACATGAAAAATCTCTCAAGATCCCTAAATCTCCTCAATATCCCGCAAAATTCCACAAAAATCACACAAAACCTCCACAAGTTTCCACAAAATCTATGGATGCTAACTTTGGAACAGGCTGCAGGGAGCTGCAGAGACTGCAGGCCCATAGCCTCTCAGTCCTGCCTGAGAAGCTAGCCTGGGAATTCAAAGGAGGATTTCAAAACAATCCTCAGAGACAGAAAACAACTGTCAGGGGCTGTTTGTCTGTTCTCTTCTTTCCTCTTGCAGGACATGGTCAGGGGGGCAGAGTGCCCCTGACCAATGATGGTAATGTAGCACTTTGCTAGCCAATAAGAGTTTCTTTTCTGTACTTTCCACGTATCTGTCTATAAGACAGGGCTAAAGCAATAAACTAAGGAATTCTCGTGTTGTGACTCCCTGGAGAGTCCAGTGTCGTTCTTTATCGCCGTTCCCAATCAGAGCGACATAAATCTAAGAAAAATTCCTCAAAATTCTTCAGGTCTCCTCAGAAATCCACAGAATTCCAGAAAAATCCCCACAAAATTCCAGAGAAGACCCACAAAATTCCCTAAATCATTTCAAAACCCTACCAATTCACAGGAATGTCCCACAAAATCTCCACCGATTCCCAAAAAATCCCAAAAAATTCCCTAAATCTTCTCAAAACATGACCAAATTCTAGAAAAATCCCACCAAATCTCCACAAATTCTTACAAAATACGTGAAAAAATCCCTCAAGATCCCTAAATCTCCTCAATATCCCACAAAATTCCTCAAAAATCACACAAAACCTCCACAAGTTTCTACAAAATCTAAAAAAAATTTCTCAAAATTCTTCAGGTCTCCTCAGAAATCCACAGAATTCCAGTAAAATCCACAAAAATCCACAAAAATCCCACAAAAATCCTAAAATCTTCTCAAAATCTTAAAAAATTCCAGAAACATCCCACAAAATCTACACAAGTTTCCATAAAATTCAAGAAAAATCCCACAAAATTCCCTAAATCCCCTTAAAACCATACCAAATTCCAGGAACATGCCACAAAATTCCCTAAATCTCCTCAATATCCCACAAAATTCCACCAAAATCACACAAAACCTCCACAAGTTTCTACAAAATCTAAAAAAAATTTCTCAGAATTTTTCAAGTCTCCTCAAAACCACACAAAGTCCTTGAAAAGGCCCACAAAATTCCAGGTAAATCCCACAGAATCTCCACAAATAACCACAAAATCTAAAAAGAATTCCTCAAAATTCTTCAGGTCTCCTCAGAATCCCACACAATTCCAGAAAAATCCCCACAAAATTCCAGAGAAGACCCACAAAATTCCCTAAATCATTTCAAAACCCTACCAATTCACAGGAATGTCCCACAAAATCTCCACCGATTGCCAGAACATCCCACAAAAATCCCACAAAAATCCCTACATCTTCTGAAAACTCGACCAAATTCCAGAAACGCCCCATAAAATCACCACAGTTTCCCACAACATTCAAGAAAAGCACCACCAAATTCCCTAAATCTTTGCAAAACACCACAAAATTCCTGAAAAGCCCCACCAAATTCCAGAAACATCCCACAAAATCCCCTCAATATCCAACAAAATCCCAGAAAAATCCCACAAAACTCCCTAAATCTTCTCAAAACATGACCAAATTTCACAAAAATACCACCAAATCTCCACAAATTCTCACACAATACATGAAAAATCTCTCAAGATCCCTAAATCTCCTCAATATCCCGCAAAATTCCACAAAAATCACACAAAACCTCCACAAGTTTCCACAAAATCTATGGATGCTAACTTTGGAACAGGCTGCAGGGAGCTGCAGAGACTGCAGGCCCATAGCCTCTCAGTCCTGCCTGAGAAGCTAGCCTGGGAATTCAAAGGAGGATTTCAAATCAATCCTCAGAGACAGAAAACAACTGTCAGGGGCTGTTTGTCTGTTCTCTTCTTTCCTCTTGCAGGACATGGTCAGGGGGGCAGAGTGCCCCTGACCAATGATGGTAATGTAGCACTTTGCTAGCCAATAAGAGTTTCTTTTCTGTACTTTCCACGTATCTGTCTATAAGACAGGGCTAAAGCAACAAACTAAGGAATTCTCGTGTTGTGACTCCCTGGAGAGTCCAGTGTCGTTCTTTATCGCCGTTCCCAATCAGAGCGACATAAATCTAAGAAAAATTCCTCAAAATTCTTCAGGTCTCCTCAGAAATCCACAGAATTCCAGAAAAATCCCCACAAAATTCCAGAGAAGACCCACAAAATTCCCTAAATCATTTCAAAACCCTACCAATTCACAGGAATATCCCACAAAATCTCCACCGATTGCCAGAACATCCCACAAAAATCCCACAAAAATCCCTACATCTTCTGAAAACTCGACCAAATTCCAGAAACGCCCCATAAAATCACCACAGTTTCCCAAAAAATTCAAGAAAAGCACCACCAAATTCCAGAAACATCCCACAAAATCCCCTCAATATCCAACAAAATCCCAGAAAATTCCAACCAAATTCCCTAAATCTTTTCAAAACATGACCAAATTCTAGGAAAAAGTCCCACCAAATCTCCACAAATTCCCACAAAATACATGAAAAATCTCTCAAGATCCCTAAATCTCCTCAATATCCCGCAAAATTCCACAAAAATCACACAAAACCACTACAAGTTTCTACAAAATCTAAAAAGAATTCCTCAAAATCCTTCAGGTCTGTTCAGAATCCCCACAAAATTCCAGAAAAATCCCCACAAAATTCCAGAGAAGACCCACAAAATTCCCTAAATCATTTCAAAACCCTACCAATTCACAGGAATGTCCCACAAAATCTCCACCGATTCCCAAAAAATCCCAAAAAATTCCCTAAATCTTCTCAAAACATGACCAAATTCTAGAAAAATCCCACCAAATCTCCACAAATTCTTACAAATACCGTGAAAAAATCCCTCAAGATCCCTAAATCTCCTCAATATCCCACAAAATTCCTCAAAAATCACACAAAACCTCCACAAGTTTCTACAAAATCTAAAAAAAATTTCTCAAAATTCTTCAGGTCTCCTCAGAAATCCACAGAATTCCAGTAAAATCCACAAAAATCCTGAAAAATCCCACAAAAATCCTAAAATCTTCTCAAAATCTTAAAAAATTCCACAAACATCCCACAAAATCTACACAAGTTTCCATAAAATTCAAGAAAAATCCCACAAAATTCCCTAAATCCCCTTAAAACCATACCAAATTCCAGGAACATGCCACAAAATTCCCTAAATCTCCTCAATATCCCACAAAATTCCACCAAAATCACACAAAACCTCCACAAGTTTCTACAAAATCTAAAAAAAATTTCTCAGAATTTTTCAAGTCTCCTCAAAACCACACAAAGTCCTTGAAAAGGCCCACAAAATTCCAGGTAAATCCCACAGAATCTCCACAAATAACCACAAAATCTAAAAAGAATTCCTCAAAATTCTTCAGGTCTCCTCAGAATCTCACAGAATTCCAGAAAAATCCCCACAAAATTCCAGAGAAGACCCACAAAATTCCCTAAATCATTTCAAAACCCTACCAATTCACAGGAATGTCCCACAAAATCTCCACCGATTGCCAGAACATCCCACAAAAATCCCACAAAAATCCCTACATCTTCTGAAAACTCGACCAAATTCCAGAAACGCCCCATAAAATCACCACAGTTTCCCACAACATTCAAGAAAAGCACCACCAAATTCCCTAAATCTTTGCAAAACACCACAAAATTCCTGAAAAGCACCACCAAATTCCAGAAACATCCCACAAAATCCCCTCAATATCCAACAAAATCCCAGAAAAATCCCACAAAACTCCCTAAATCTTCTCAAAACATGACCAAATTTCACAAAAATACCACCAAATCTCCACAAATTCTCACACAATACATGAAAAATCTCTCAAGATCCCTAAATCTCCTCAATATCCCGCAAAATTCCACAAAAATCACACAAAACCTCCACAAGTTTCCACAAAATCTATGGATGCTAACTTTGGAACAGGCTGCAGGGAGCTGCAGAGACTGCAGGCCCATAGCCTCTCAGTCCTGCCTGAGAAGCTAGCCTGGGAATTCAAAGGAGGATTTCAAATCAATCCTCAGAGACAGAAAACAACTGTCAGGGGCTGTTTGTCTGTTCTCTTCTTTCCTCTTGCAGGACATGGTCAGGGGGGCAGAGTGCCCCTGACCAATGATGGTAATGTAGCACTTTGCTAGCCAATAAGAGTTTCTTTTCTGTACTTTCCACGTATCTGTCTATAAGACAGGGCTAAAGCAATAAACTAAGGAATTCTCGTGTTGTGACTCCCTGGAGAGTCCAGTGTCGTTCTTTATCGCCGTTCCCAATCAGAGCGACATAAATCTAAGAAAAATTCCTCAAAATTCTTCAGGTCTCCTCAGAAATCCACAGAATTCCAGAAAAATCCCCACAAAATTCCAGAGAAGACCCACAAAATTCCCTAAATCATTTCAAAACCCTACCAATTCACAGGAATATCCCACAAAATCTCCACCGATTGCCAGAACATCCCACAAAAATCCCACAAAAATCCCTACATCTTCTGAAAACTCGACCAAATTCCAGAAACGCCCCATAAAATCACCAGTTTCCCAAAAAATTCAAGAAAAGCACCACCAAATTCCAGAAACATCCCACAAAATGTCCTAAATATCCAACAAAATCCCAGAAAATTCCAACCAAATTCCCTAAATCTTTTCAAAACATGACCAAATTCTAGGAAAAAGTCCCACCAAATCTCCACAAATTCCCACAAAATACATGAAAAATCTCTCAAGATCCCTAAATCTCCTCAATATCCCGCAAAATTCCACAAAAATCACACAAAACCACTACAAGTTTCTACAAAATCTAAAAAGAATTCCTCAAAATCCTTCAGGTCTGTTCAGAATCCCCACAAAATTCCAGAAAAATCCCCACAAAATTCCAGAGAAGACCCACAAAATTCCCTAAATCATTTCAAAACCCTACCAATTCACAGGAATGTCCCACAAAATCTCCACCGATTCCCAAAAAATCCCAAAAAATTCCCTAAATCTTCTCAAAACATGACCAAATTCTAGAAAAATCCCACCAAATCTCCACAAATTCTTACAAATACCGTGAAAAAATCCCTCAAGATCCCTAAATCTCCTCAATATCCCACAAAATTCCTCAAAAATCACACAAAACCTCCACAAGTTTCTACAAAATCTAAAAAAAATTTCTCAAAATTCTTCAGGTCTCCTCAGAAATCCACAGATTTCCAGTAAAATCCACAAAAATCCTGAAAAATCCCACAAAAATCCTAAAATCTTCTCAAAATCTTAAAAAATTCCACAAACATCCCACAAAATCTACACAAGTTTCCATAAAATTCAAGAAAAATCCCACAATATTCCCTAAATCCCCTTAAAACCATACCAAATTCCAGGAACATGCCACAAAATTCCCTAAATCTCCTCAATATCCCACAAAATTCCACCAAAATCACACAAAACCTCCACAAGTTTCTACAAAATCTAAAAAAAATTTCTCAGAATTTTTCAAGTCTCCTCAAAACCACACAAAGTCCTTGAAAAGGCCCACAAAATTCCAGGTAAATCCCACAGAATCTCCACAAATAACCACAAAATCTAAAAAGAATTCCTCAAAATTCTTCAGGTCTCCTCAGAATCTCACAGAATTCCAGAAAAATCCCCACAAAATTCCAGAGAAGACCCACAAAATTCCCTAAATCATTTCAAAACCCTACCAAGTCACAGGAATGTCCCACAAAATCTCCACCGATTGCCAGAACATCCCACAAAAATCCCACAAAAATCCCTACATCTTCTGAAAACTCGACCAAATTCCAGAAACGCCCCATAAAATCACCACAGTTTCCCACAACATTCAAGAAAAGCACCACCAAATTCCCTAAATCTTTGCAAAACACCACAAAATTCCTGAAAAGCACCACCAAATTCCAGAAACATCCCACAAAATCCCCTCAATATCCAACAAAATCCCAGAAAAATCCCACAAAACTCCCTAAATCTTCTCAAAACATGACCAAATTTCACAAAAATACCACCAAATCTCCACAAATTCTCACACAATACATGAAAAATCTCTCAAGATCCCTAAATCTCCTCAATATCCCGCAAAATTCCACAAAAATCACACAAAACCTCCACAAGTTTCCACAAAATCTATGGATGCTAACTTTGGAACAGGCTGCAGGGAGCTGCAGAGACTGCAGGCCCATAGCCTCTCAGTCCTGCCTGAGAAGCTAGCCTGGGAATTCAAAGGAGGATTTCAAATCAATCCTCAGAGACAGAAAACAACTGTCAGGGGCTGTTTGTCTGTTCTCTTCTTTCCTCTTGCAGGACATGGTCAGGGGGGCAGAGTGCCCCTGACCAATGATGGTAATGTAGCACTTTGCTAGCCAATAAGAGTTTCTTTTCTGTACTTTCCACGTATCTGTCTATAAGACAGGGCTAAAGCAATAAACTAAGGAATTCTCGTGTTGTGACTCCCTGGAGAGTCCAGTGTCGTTCTTTATCGCCGTTCCCAATCAGAGCGACATAAATCTAAGAAAAATTCCTCAAAATTCTTCAGGTCTCCTCAGAAATCCACAGAATTCCAGAAAAATCCCCACAAAATTCCAGAGAAGACCCACAAAATTCCCTAAATCATTTCAAAACCCTACCAATTCACAGGAATATCCCACAAAATCTCCACCGATTGCCAGAACATCCCACAAAAATCCCACAAAAATCCCTACATCTTCTGAAAACTCGACCAAATTCCAGAAACGCCCCATAAAATCACCACAGTTTCCCAAAAAATTCAAGAAAAGCACCACCAAATTCCAGAAACATCCCACAAAATGTCCTAAATATCCAACAAAATCCCAGAAAATTCCAACCAAATTCCCTAAATCTTTTCAAAACATGACCAAATTCTAGGAAAAAGTCCCACCAAATCTCCACAAATTCCCACAAAATACATGAAAAATCTCTCAAGATCCCTAAATCTCCTCAATATCCCGCAAAATTCCACAAAAATCACACAAAACCACTACAAGTTTCTACAAAATCTAAAAAGAATTCCTCAAAA
Organism: Cyanistes caeruleus; assembly: GCF_971803275.1. Taxonomy (NCBI): domain Eukaryota; kingdom Metazoa; phylum Chordata; class Aves; order Passeriformes; family Paridae; genus Cyanistes; species Cyanistes caeruleus. The sequence continues at coordinate 112,756 of NW_028255956.1, forward strand.
TCCTTCAGGTCTGTTCAGAATCCCCACAAAATTCCAGAAAAATCCCCACAAAATTCCAGAGAAGACCCACAAAATTCCCTAAATCATTTCAAAACCCTACCAATTCACAGGAATGTCCCACAAAATCTCCACCGATTCCCAAAAAATCCCAAAAAATTCCCTAAATCTTCTCAAAACATGACCAAATTCTAGAAAAATCCCACCAAATCTCCACAAATTCTTACAAATACCGTGAAAAAATCCCTCAAGATCCCTAAATCTCCTCAATATCCCACAAAATTCCTCAAAAATCACACAAAACCTCCACAAGTTTCTACAAAATCTAAAAAAAATTTCTCAAAATTCTTCAGGTCTCCTCAGAAATCCACAGAATTCCAGTAAAATCCACAAAAATCCTGAAAAATCCCACAAAAATCCTAAAATCTTCTCAAAATCTTAAAAAATTCCACAAACATCCCACAAAATCTACACAAGTTTCCATAAAATTCAAGAAAAATCCCACAAAATTCCCTAAATCCCCTTAAAACCATACCAAATTCCAGGAACATGCCACAAAATTCCCTAAATCTCCTCAATATCCCACAAAATTCCACCAAAATCACACAAAACCTCCACAAGTTTCTACAAAATCTAAAAAAAATTTCTCAGAATTTTTCAAGTCTCCTCAAAACCACACAAAGTCCTTGAAAAGGCCCACAAAATTCCAGGTAAATCCCACAGAATCTCCACAAATAACCACAAAATCTAAAAAGAATTCCTCAAAATTCTTCAGGTCTCCTCAGAATCTCACAGAATTCCAGAAAAATCCCCACAAAATTCCAGAGAAGACCCACAAAATTCCCTAAATCATTTCAAAACCCTACCAATTCACAGGAATGTCCCACAAAATCTCCACCGATTGCCAGAACATCCCACAAAAATCCCACAAAAATCCCTACATCTTCTGAAAACTCGACCAAATTCCAGAAACGCCCCATAAAATCACCACAGTTTCCCACAACATTCAAGAAAAGCACCACCAAATTCCCTAAATCTTTGCAAAACACCACAAAATTCCTGAAAAGCCCCACCAAATTCCAGAAACATCCCACAAAATCCCCTCAATATCCAACAAAATCCCAGAAAAATCCCACAAAACTCCCTAAATCTTCTCAAAACATGACCAAATTTCACAAAAATACCACCAAATCTCCACAAATTCTCACACAATACATGAAAAATCTCTCAAGATCCCTAAATCTCCTCAATATCCCGCAAAATTCCACAAAAATCACACAAAACCTCCACAAGTTTCCACAAAATCTATGGATGCTAACTTTGGAACAGGCTGCAGGGAGCTGCAGAGACTGCAGGCCCATAGCCTCTCAGTCCTGCCTGAGAAGCTAGCCTGGGAATTCAAAGGAGGATTTCAAAACAATCCTCAGAGACAGAAAACAACTGTCAGGGGCTGTTTGTCTGTTCTCTTCTTTCCTCTTGCAGGACATGGTCAGGGGGGCAGAGTGCCCCTGACCAATGATGGTAATGTAGCACTTTGCTAGCCAATAAGAGTTTCTTTTCTGTACTTTCCACGTATCTGTCTATAAGACAGGGCTAAAGCAATAAACTAAGGAATTCTCGTGTTGTGACTCCCTGGAGAGTCCAGTGTCGTTCTTTATCGCCGTTCCCAATCAGAGCGACATAAATCTAAGAAAAATTCCTCAAAATTCTTCAGGTCTCCTCAGAAATCCACAGAATTCCAGAAAAATCCCCACAAAATTCCAGAGAAGACCCACAAAATTCCCTAAATCATTTCAAAACCCTACCAATTCACAGGAATATCCCACAAAATCTCCACCGATTGCCAGAACATCCCACAAAAATCCCACAAAAATCCCTACATCTTCTGAAAACTCGACCAAATTCCAGAAACGCCCCATAAAATCACCACAGTTTCCCAAAAAATTCAAGAAAAGCACCACCAAATTCCAGAAACATCCCACAAAATCCCCTCAATATCCAACAAAATCCCAGAAAATTCCAACCAAATTCCCTAAATCTTTTCAAAACATGACCAAATTCTAGGAAAAAGTCCCACCAAATCTCCACAAATTCCCACAAAATACATGAAAAATCTCTCAAGATCCCTAAATCTCCTCAATATCCCGCAAAATTCCACAAAAATCACACAAAACCACTACAAGTTTCTACAAAATCTAAAAAGAATTCCTCAAAATCCTTCAGGTCTGTTCAGAATCCCCACAAAATTCCAGAAAAATCCCCACAAAATTCCAGAGAAGACCCACAAAATTCCCTAAATCATTTCAAAACCCTACCAATTCACAGGAATGTCCCACAAAATCTCCACCGATTCCCAAAAAATCCCAAAAAATTCCCTAAATCTTCTCAAAACATGACCAAATTCTAGAAAAATCCCACCAAATCTCCACAAATTCTTACAAATACCGTGAAAAAATCCCTCAAGATCCCTAAATCTCCTCAATATCCCACAAAATTCCTCAAAAATCACACAAAACCTCCACAAGTTTCTACAAAATCTAAAAAAAATTTCTCAAAATTCTTCAGGTCTCCTCAGAAATCCACAGAATTCCAGTAAAATCCACAAAAATCCTGAAAAATCCCACAAAAATCCTAAAATCTTCTCAAAATCTTAAAAAATTCCACAAACATCCCACAAAATCTACACAAGTTTCCATAAAATTCAAGAAAAATCCCACAAAATTCCCTAAATCCCCTTAAAACCATACCAAATTCCAGGAACATGCCACAAAATTCCCTAAATCTCCTCAATATCCCACAAAATTCCACCAAAATCACACAAAACCTCCACAAGTTTCTACAAAATCTAAAAAAAATTTCTCAGAATTTTTCAAGTCTCCTCAAAACCACACAAAGTCCTTGAAAAGGCCCACAAAATTCCAGGTAAATCCCACAGAATCTCCACAAATAACCACAAAATCTAAAAAGAATTCCTCAAAATTCTTCAGGTCTCTTCAGAATCCCACACAATTCCAGAAAAATCCCCACAAAATTCCAGAGAAGACCCACAAAATTCCCTAAATCATTTCAAAACCCTACCAAGTCACAGGAATGTCCCACAAAATCTCCACCGATTGCCAGAACATCCCACAAAAATCCCACAAAAATCCCTACATCTTCTGAAAACTCGACCAAATTCCAGAAACGCCCCATAAAATCACCACAGTTTCCCACAACATTCAAGAAAAGCACCACAAAATTCCCTAAATCTTTTCAAAACACCACAAAATTCCTGAAAAGCCCCACCAAATTCCAGAAACATCCCACAAAATCCCCTCAATATCCAACAAAATCCCAGAAAAATCCCACAAAACTCCCTAAATCTTCTCAAAACATGACCAAATTTCACAAAAATACCACCAAATCTCCACAAATTCTCACACAATACATGAAAAATCTCTCAAGATCCCTAAATCTCCTCAATATCCCGCAAAATTCCACAAAAATCACACAAAACCTCCACAAGTTTCCACAAAATCTATGGATGCTAACTTTGGAACAGGCTGCAGGGAGCTGCAGAGACTGCAGGCCCATAGCCTCTCAGTCCTGCCTGAGAAGCTAGCCTGGGAATTCAAAGGAGGATTTCAAATCAATCCTCAGAGACAGAAAACAACTGTCAGGGGCTGTTTGTCTGTTCTCTTCTTTCCTCTTGCAGGACATGGTCAGGGGGGCAGAGTGCCCCTGACCAATGATGGTAATGTAGCACTTTGCTAGCCAATAAGAGTTTCTTTTCTGTACTTTCCACGTATCTGTCTATAAGACAGGGCTAAAGCAATAAACTAAGGAATTCTCGTGTTGTGACTCCCTGGAGAGTCCAGTGTCGTTCTTTATCGCCGTTCCCAATCAGAGCGACATAAATCTAAGAAAAATTCCTCAAAATTCTTCAGGTCTCCTCAGAAATCCACAGAATTCCAGAAAAATCCCCACAAAATTCCAGAGAAGACCCACAAAATTCCCTAAATCATTTCAAAACCCTACCAATTCACAGGAATATCCCACAAAATCTCCACCGATTGCCAGAACATCCCACAAAAATCCCACAAAAATCCCTACATCTTCTGAAAACTCGACCAAATTCCAGAAACGCCCCATAAAATCACCACAGTTTCCCAAAAAATTCAAGAAAAGCACCACCAAATTCCAGAAACATCCCACAAAATGTCCTAAATATCCAACAAAATCCCAGAAAATTCCAACCAAATTCCCTAAATCTTTTCAAAACATGACCAAATTCTAGGAAAAAGTCCCACCAAATCTCCACAAATTCCCACAAAATACATGAAAAATCTCTCAAGATCCCTAAATCTCCTCAATATCCCGCAAAATTCCACAAAAATCACACAAAACCACTACAAGTTTCTACAAAATCTAAAAAGAATTCCTCAAAATCCTTCAGGTCTGTTCAGAATCCCCACAAAATTCCAGAAAAATCCCCACAAAATTCCAGAGAAGACCCACAAAATTCCCTAAATCATTTCAAAACCCTACCAATTCACAGGAATGTCCCACAAAATCTCCACCGATTCCCAAAAAATCCCAAAAAATTCCCTAAATCTTCTCAAAACATGACCAAATTCTAGAAAAATCCCACCAAATCTCCACAAATTCTTACAAATACCGTGAAAAAATCCCTCAAGATCCCTAAATCTCCTCAATATCCCACAAAATTCCTCAAAAATCACACAAAACCTCCACAAGTTTCTACAAAATCTAAAAAAAATTTCTCAAAATTCTTCAGGTCTCCTCAGAAATCCACAGATTTCCAGTAAAATCCACAAAAATCCTGAAAAATCCCACAAAAATCCTAAAATCTTCTCAAAATCTTAAAAAATTCCACAAACATCCCACAAAATCTACACAAGTTTCCATAAAATTCAAGAAAAATCCCACAATATTCCCTAAATCCCCTTAAAACCATACCAAATTCCAGGAACATGCCACAAAATTCCCTAAATCTCCTCAATATCCCACAAAATTCCACCAAAATCACACAAAACCTCCACAAGTTTCTACAAAATCTAAAAAAAATTTCTCAGAATTTTTCAAGTCTCCTCAAAACCACACAAAGTCCTTGAAAAGGCCCACAAAATTCCAGGTAAATCCCACAGAATCTCCACAAATAACCACAAAATCTAAAAAGAATTCCTCAAAATTCTTCAGGTCTCCTCAGAATCCCACACAATTCCAGAAAAATCCCCACAAAATTCCAGAGAAGACCCACAAAATTCCCTAAATCATTTCAAAACCCTACCAAGTCACAGGAATGTCCCACAAAATCTCCACCGATTGCCAGAACATCCCACAAAAATCCCACAAAAATCCCTACATCTTCTGAAAACTCGACCAAATTCCAGAAACGCCCCATAAAATCACCACAGTTTCCCACAACATTCAAGAAAAGCACCACAAAATTCCCTAAATCTTTTCAAAACACCACAAAATTCCTGAAAAGCCCCACCAAATTCCAGAAACATCCCACAAAATCCCCTCAATATCCAACAAAATCCCAGAAAAATCCCACAAAACTCCCTAAATCTTCTCAAAACATGACCAAATTTCACAAAAATACCACCAAATCTCCACAAATTCTCACACAATACATGAAAAATCTCTCAAGATCCCTAAATCTCCTCAATATCCCGCAAAATTCCACAAAAATCACACAAAACCTCCACAAGTTTCCACAAAATCTATGGATGCTAACTTTGGAACAGGCTGCAGGGAGCTGCAGAGACTGCAGGCCCATAGCCTCTCAGTCCTGCCTGAGAAGCTAGCCTGGGAATTCAAAGGAGGATTTCAAATCAATCCTCAGAGACAGAAAACAACTGTCAGGGGCTGTTTGTCTGTTCTCTTCTTTCCTCTTGCAGGACATGGTCAGGGGGGCAGAGTGCCCCTGACCAATGATGGTAATGTAGCACTTTGCTAGCCAATAAGAGTTTCTTTTCTGTACTTTCCACGTATCTGTCTATAAGACAGGGCTAAAGCAATAAACTAAGGAATTCTCGTGTTGTGACTCCCTGGAGAGTCCAGTGTCGTTCTTTATCGCCGTTCCCAATCAGAGCGACATAAATCTAAGAAAAATTCCTCAAAATTCTTCAGGTCTCCTCAGAAATCCACAGAATTCCAGAAAAATCCCCACAAAATTCCAGAGAAGACCCACAAAATTCCCTAAATCATTTCAAAACCCTACCAATTCACAGGAATATCCCACAAAATCTCCACCGATTGCCAGAACATCCCACAAAAATCCCACAAAAATCCCTACATCTTCTGAAAACTCGACCAAATTCCAGAAACGCCCCATAAAATCACCACAGTTTCCCAAAAAATTCAAGGAAAGCACCACCAAATTCCAGAAACATCCCACAAAATGTCCTAAATATCCAACAAAATCCCAGAAAATTCCAACCAAATTCCCTAAATCTTTTCAAAACATGACCAAATTCTAGGAAAAAGTCCCACCAAATCTCCACAAATTCCCACAAAATACATGAAAAATCTCTCAAGATCCCTAAATCTCCTCAATATCCCGCAAAATTCCACAAAAATCACACAAAACCACTACAAGTTTCTACAAAATCTAAAAAGAATTCCTCAAAATCCTTCAGGTCTGTTCAGAATCCCCACAAAATTCCAGAAAAATCCCCACAAAATTCCAGAGAAGACCCACAAAATTCCCTAAATCATTTCAAAACCCTACCAATTCACAGGAATGTCCCACAAAATCTCCACCGATTCCCAAAAAATCCCAAAAAATTCCCTAAATCTTCTCAAAACATGACCAAATTCTAGAAAAATCCCACCAAATCTCCACAAATTCTTACAAATACCGTGAAAAAATCCCTCAAGATCCCTAAATCTCCTCAATATCCCACAAAATTCCTCAAAAATCACACAAAACCTCCACAAGTTTCTACAAAATCTAAAAAAAATTTCTCAAAATTCTTCAGGTCTCCTCAGAAATCCACAGAATTCCAGTAAAATCCACAAAAATCCTGAAAAATCCCACAAAAATCCTAAAATCTTCTCAAAATCTTAAAAAATTCCACAAACATCCCACAAAATCTACACAAGTTTCCATAAAATTCAAGAAAAATCCCACAAAATTCCCTAAATCCCCTTAAAACCATACCAAATTCCAGGAACATGCCACAAAATTCCCTAAATCTCCTCAATATCCCACAAAATTCCACCAAAATCACACAAAACCTCCACAAGTTTCTACAAAATCTAAAAAAAATTTCTCAGAATTTTTCAAGTCTCCTCAAAACCACACAAAGTCCTTGAAAAGGCCCACAAAATTCCAGGTAAATCCCACAGAATCTCCACAAATAACCACAAAATCTAAAAAGAATTCCTCAAAATTCTTCAGGTCTCCTCAGAATCTCACAGAATTCCAGAAAAATCCCCACAAAATTCCAGAGAAGACCCACAAAATTCCCTAAATCATTTCAAAACCCTACCAATTCACAGGAATGTCCCACAAAATCTCCACCGATTGCCAGAACATCCCACAAAAATCCCACAAAAATCCCTACATCTTCTGAAAACTCGACCAAATTCCAGAAACGCCCCATAAAATCACCACAGTTTCCCACAACATTCAAGAAAAGCACCACCAAATTCCCTAAATCTTTGCAAAACACCACAAAATTCCTGAAAAGCCCCACCAGATTCCTGAAATATCCCACAAAATGTCCTCCATATCCAACAAAATCCCAGAAAAATCCCCACAAAATTCCAGAGAAGTCCCACAAAATTCCCTAAATCATTTCAAAACCCTACCTATTCACAGGAATGTCCCACAAAATCTCCACCGATTCCCACAAAATCCCAAAAAATTCCCTAAATCTTCTCAAAACACGACCAAATTCTAGAAAAAATCCCACCAAATCTCCACAAATTCCCACAAAATACATGAAAAAATCCCTCAAGATCCCGAAATCGCCTCAAGATCCCGCAAAATTCCACAAAAATCACATAAAACCTCCACAAGTTTCCACAAAATCTAAGAAAAATTCCTCAGAATTTTTCAGGTCTGTTCAGAATCCCACTGAATTCCAGAAAAATCCTACAAAATTCCTGGGAAGTCCCACAAAATTCCCTAAATCTTCTCAAAACACGACCAAATTCTAGAAAAAATCCCACCAAATCTCCACAAATTCTTACAAAATACATGAAAAAATCCCTCAAGATCCCTAAATCGCCTCAAGATCCCACAAAATTCCACAAAAATCACATAAAACCTCCACATGTTTCCACAAAATCTAAGAAAAATTCCTCAAAATTCTTCAAGTCTCCTCAGAAATCCTCTTAATTCCAGAAAAATCCACAAAAATCCTGAAAAATCTCACAAAAATCTTAAAATCTTCTAAAAATCTTAAAAAGTTCCAGAAACATCCCAGAAAATCTACACAAGTTTCCATAAAATTCAAGAAAAATCCCACAATATTCCCTAAATCCCCTTAAAACCATACCAAATTCCAGGAACATGCCACAAAATTCCCTAAATCTCCTCAATATCCCACAAAATTCCACCAAAATCACACAAAACCTCCACAAGTTTCTACAAAATCTAAAAAAAATTTCTCAGAATTTTTCAAGTCTCCTCAAAACCACACAAAGTCCTTGAAAAGGCCCACAAAATTCCAGGTAAATCCCACAGAGTCTCCACAAATAACCACAAAATCTAAAAAGAATTCCTCAAAATTCTTCAGGTCTCCTCAGAATCCCACACAATTCCAGAAAAATCCCCACAAAATTCCAGAGAAGACCCACAAAATTCCCTAAATCATTTCAAAACCCTACCAAGTCACAGGAATGTCCCACAAAATCTCCACCGATTGCCAGAACATCCCACAAAAATCCCACAAAAATCCCTACATCTTCTGAAAACTCGACCAAATTCCAGAAACGCCCCATAAAATCACCAGTTTCCCACAAAATTCAAGAAAAGCACCACCAAATTCCCTAAATCTTTGCAAAACACCACAAAATTCCTGAAAAGCCCCACCAGATTCCAGAAATATCCCACAAAATGTCCTCCATATCCAACAAAATTCCAGAAAAATCCCCACAAAATTCCAGAGAAGACCCACAAAATTCCCTAAATCATTTCAAAACCCTACCAATTCACAGGAATGTCCCACAAAATCTCCACCGATTCCCAAAAAATCCCAAAAAATTCCCTAAATCTTCTCAAAACATGACCAAATTCTAGAAAAATCCCACCAAATCTCCACAAATTCTTACAAATACCGTGAAAAAATCCCTCAAGATCCCTAAATCTCCTCAATATCCCACAAAATTCCTCAAAAATCACACAAAACCTCCACAAGTTTCCACAAAATCTAAAAAAAATTTCTCAAAATTCTTCAGGTCTCCTCAGAAATCCACAGAATTCCAGTAAAATCCACAAAAATCCTGAAAAATCCCACAAAAATCCTAAAATCTTCTCAAAATCTTAAAAAATTCCACAAACATCCCACAAAATCTACACAAGTTTCCATAAAATTCAAGAAAAATCCCACAAAATTCCCTAAATCCCCTTAAAACCATACCAAATTCCAGGAACATGCCACAAAATTCCCTAAATCTCCTCAATATCCCACAAAATTCCACCAAAATCACACAAAACCTCCACAAGTTTCTACAAAATCTAAAAAAAATTTCTCAGAATTTTTCAAGTCTCCTCAAAACCACACAAAGTCCTTGAAAAGGCCCACAAAATTCCAGGTAAATCCCACAGAATCTCCACAAATAACCACAAAATCTAAAAAGAATTCCTCAAAATTCTTCAGGTCTCCTCAGAATCTCACACAATTCCAGAAAAATCCCCACAAAATTCCAGAGAAGACCCACAAAATTCCCTAAATCATTTCAAAACCCTACCAAGTCACAGGAATGTCCCACAAAATCTCCACCGATTGCCAGAACATCCCACAAAAATCCCACAAAAATCCCTACATCTTCTGAAAACTCGACCAAATTCCAGAAACGCCCCATAAAATCACCACAGTTTCCCACAACATTCAAGAAAAGCACCACCAAATTCCCTAAATCTTTGCAAAACACCACAAAATTCCTGAAAAGCACCACCAAATTCCAGAAACATCCCACAAAATCCCCTCAATATCCAACAAAATCCCAGAAAAATCCCACAAAACTCCCTAAATCTTCTCAAAACATGACCAAATTTCACAAAAATACCACCAAATCTCCACAAATTCTCACACAATACATGAAAAATCTCTCAAGATCCCTAAATCTCCTCAATATCCCGCAAAATTCCACAAAAATCACACAAAACCTCCACAAGTTTCCACAAAATCTATGGATGCTAACTTTGGAACAGGCTGCAGGGAGCTGCAGAGACTGCAGGCCCATAGCCTCTCAGTCCTGCCTGAGAAGCTAGCCTGGGAATTCAAAGGAGGATTTCAAAACAATCCTCAGAGACAGAAAACAACTGTCAGGGGCTGTTTGTCTGTTCTCTTCTTTCCTCTTGCAGGACATGGTCAGGGGGGCAGAGTGCCCCTGACCAATGATGGTAATGTAGCACTTTGCTAGCCAATAAGAGTTTCTTTTCTGTACTTTCCACGTATCTGTCTATAAGACAGGGCTAAAGCAATAAACTAAGGAATTCTCGTGTTGTGACTCCCTGGAGAGTCCAGTGTCGTTCTTTATCGCCGTTCCCAATCAGAGCGACATAAATCTAAGAAAAATTCCTCAAAATTCTTCAGGTCTCCTCAGAAATCCACAGAATTCCAGAAAAATCCCCACAAAATTCCAGAGAAGACCCACAAAATTCCCTAAATCATTTCAAAACCCTACCAATTCACAGGAATATCCCACAAAATCTCCACCGATTGCCAGAACATCCCACAAAAATCCCACAAAAATCCCTACATCTTCTGAAAACTCGACCAAATTCCAGAAACGCCCCATAAAATCACCACCGTTTCCCAAAAAATTCAAGAAAAGCACCACCAAATTCCAGAAACATCCCACAAAATGTCCTAAATATCCAACAAAGTCCCAGAAAATTCCAACCAAATTCCCTAAATCTTTTCAAAACATGACCAAATTCTAGGAAAAAGTCCCACCAAATCTCCACAAATTCCCACAAAATACATGAAAAATCTCTCAAGATCCCTAAATCTCCTCAATATCCCGCAAAATTCCACAAAAATCACACAAAACCACTACAAGTTTCTACAAAATCTAAAAAGAATTCCTCAAAATCCTTCAGGTCTGTTCAGAATCCCCACAAAATTCCAGAAAAATCCCCACAAAATTCCAGAGAAGACCCACAAAATTCCCTAAATCATTTCAAAACCCTACCAATTCACAGGAATGTCCCACAAAATCTCCACCGATTCCCAAAAAATCCCAAAAAATTCCCTAAATCTTCTCAAAACATGACCAAATTCTAGAAAAATCCCACCAAATCTCCACAAATTCTTACAAAATACGTGAAAAAATCCCTCAAGATCCCTAAATCGCCTCAATATCCCACAAAATTCCTCAAAAATCACACAAAACCTCCACAAGTTTCTACAAAATCTAAAAAAAATTTCTCAAAATTCTTCAGGTCTCCTCAGAAATCCACAGAATTCCAGAAAAATCCACAAAAATCCTGAAAAATCCCACAAAAATCCTAAAATCTTCTCAAAATCTTAAAAAATTCCACAAACATCCCACAAAATCTACACAAGTTTCCATAAAATTCAAGAAAAATCCCACAAAATTCCCTAAATCCCCTTAAAACCATACCAAATTCCAGGAACATGCCACAAAATTCCCTAAATCTCCTCAATATCCCACAAAATTCCACCAAAATCACACAAAACCTCCACAAGTTTCTACAAAATCTAAAAAAAATTTCTCAGAATTTTTCAAGTCTCCTCAAAACCACACAAAGTCCTTGAAAAGGCCCACAAAATTCCAGGTAAATCCCACAGAGTCTCCACAAATAACCACAAAATCTAAAAAGAATTCCTCAAAATTCTTCAGGTCTCCTCAGAATCCCACACAATTCCAGAAAAATCCCCACAAAATTCCAGGGAAGACCCACAAAATTCCCTAAATCATTTCAAAACCCTACCAAGTCACAGGAATGTCCCACAAAATCTCCACCGATTGCCAGAACATCCCACAAAAATCCCACAAAAATCCCTACATCTTCTGAAAACTCGACCAAATTCCAGAAACGCCCCATAAAATCACCACAGTTTCCCACAACATTCAAGAAAAGCACCACCAAATTCCCTAAATCTTTGCAAAACACCACAAAATTCCTGAAAAGCCCCACCAAATTCCAGAAACATCCCACAAAATCCCCTCAATATCCAACAAAATCCCAGAAAAATCCCACAAAACTCCCTAAATCTTCTCAAAACATGACCAAATTTCACAAAAATACCACCAAATCTCCACAAATTCTCACACAATACATGAAAAATCTCTCAAGATCCCTAAATCTCCTCAATATCCCGCAAAATTCCACAAAAATCACACAAAACCTCCACAAGTTTCCACAAAATCTATGGATGCTAACTTTGGAACAGGCTGCAGGGAGCTGCAGAGACTGCAGGCCCATAGCCTCTCAGTCCTGCCTGAGAAGCTAGCCTGGGAATTCAAAGGAGGATTTCAAAACAATCCTCAGAGACAGAAAACAACTGTCAGGGGCTGTTTGTCTGTTCTCTTCTTTCCTCTTGCAGGACATGGTCAGGGGGGCAGAGTGCCCCTGACCAATGATGGTAATGTAGCACTTTGCTAGCCAATAAGAGTTTCTTTTCTGTACTTTCCACGTATCTGTCTATAAGACAGGGCTAAAGCAATAAACTAAGGAATTCTCGTGTTGTGACTCCCTGGAGAGTCCAGTGTCGTTCTTTATCGCCGTTCCCAATCAGAGCGACATAAATCTAAGAAAAATTCCTCAAAATTCTTCAGGTCTCCTCAGAAATCCACAGAATTCCAGAAAAATCCCCACAAAATTCCAGAGAAGACCCACAAAATTCCCTAAATCATTTCAAAACCCTACCAATTCACAGGAATATCCCACAAAATCTCCACCGATTGCCAGAACATCCCACAAAAATCCCACAAAAATCCCTACATCTTCTGAAAACTCGACCAAATTCCAGAAACGCCCCATAAAATCACCACAGTTTCCCAAAAAATTCAAGAAAAGCACCACCAAATTCCAGAAACATCCCACAAGATCCCCTCAATATCCAACAAAATCCCAGAAAATTCCAACCAAATTCCCTAAATCTTTTCAAAACATGACCAAATTCTAGGAAAAAGTCCCACCAAATCTCCACAAATTCCCACAAAATACATGAAAAATCTCTCAAGATCCCTAAATCTCCTCAATATCCCGCAAAATTCCACAAAAATCACACAAAACCACTACAAGTTTCTACAAAATCTAAAAAGAATTCCTCAAAATCCTTCAGGTCTGTTCAGAATCCCCACAAAATTCCAGAAAAATCCCCACAAAATTCCAGAGAAGACCCACAAAATTCCCTAAATCATTTCAAAACCCTACCAATTCACAGGAATGTCCCACAAAATCTCCACCGATTCCCAAAAAATCCCAAAAAATTCCCTAAATCTTCTCAAAACATGACCAAATTCTAGAAAAATCCCACCAAATCTCCACAAATTCTTACAAATACCGTGAAAAAATCCCTCAAGATCCCTAAATCTCCTCAATATCCCACAAAATTCCTCAAAAATCACACAAAACCTCCACAAGTTTCTACAAAATCTAAAAAAAATTTCTCAAAATTCTTCAGGTCTCCTCAGAAATCCACAGAATTCCAGTAAAATCCACAAAAATCCTGAAAAATCCCACAAAAATCCTAAAATCTTCTCAAAATCTTAAAAAATTCCACAAACATCCCACAAAATCTACACAAGTTTCCATAAAATTCAAGAAAAATCCCACAAAATTCCCTAAATCCCCTTAAAACCATACCAAATTCCAGGAACATGCCACAAAATTCCCTAAATCTCCTCAATATCCCACAAAATTCCACCAAAATCACACAAAACCTCCACAAGTTTCTACAAAATCTAAAAAAAATTTCTCAGAATTTTTCAAGTCTCCTCAAAACCACACAAAGTCCTTGAAAAGGCCCACAAAATTCCAGGTAAATCCCACAGAATCTCCACAAATAACCACAAAATCTAAAAAGAATTCCTCAAAATTCTTCAGGTCTCCTCAGAATCTCACACAATTCCAGAAAAATCCCCACAAAATTCCAGAGAAGACCCACAAAATTCCCTAAATCATTTCAAAACCCTACCAAGTCACAGGAATGTCCCACAAAATCTCCACCGATTGCCAGAACATCCCACAAAAATCCCACAAAAATCCCTACATCTTCTGAAAACTCGACCAAATTCCAGAAACGCCCCATAAAATCACCACAGTTTCCCACAACATTCAAGAAAAGCACCACCAAATTCCCTAAATCTTTGCAAAACACCACAAAATTCCTGAAAAGCACCACCAAATTCCAGAAACATCCCACAAAATCCCCTCAATATCCAACAAAATCCCAGAAAAATCCCACAAAACTCCCTAAATCTTCTCAAAACATGACCAAATTTCACAAAAATACCACCAAATCTCCACAAATTCTCACACAATACATGAAAAATCTCTCAAGATCCCTAAATCTCCTCAATATCCCGCAAAATTCCACAAAAATCACACAAAACCTCCACAAGTTTCCACAAAATCTATGGATGCTAACTTTGGAACAGGCTGCAGGGAGCTGCAGAGACTGCAGGCCCATAGCCTCTCAGTCCTGCCTGAGAAGCTAGCCTGGGAATTCAAAGGAGGATTTCAAAACAATCCTCAGAGACAGAAAACAACTGTCAGGGGCTGTTTGTCTGTTCTCTTCTTTCCTCTTGCAGGACATGGTCAGGGGGGCAGAGTGCCCCTGACCAATGATGGTAATGTAGCACTTTGCTAGCCAATAAGAGTTTCTTTTCTGTACTTTCCACGTATCTGTCTATAAGACAGGGCTAAAGCAATAAACTAAGGAATTCTCGTGTTGTGACTCCCTGGAGAGTCCAGTGTCGTTCTTTATCGCCGTTCCCAATCAGAGCGACATAAATCTAAGAAAAATTCCTCAAAATTCTTCAGGTCTCCTCAGAAATCCACAGAATTCCAGAAAAATCCCCACAAAATTCCAGAGAAGACCCACAAAATTCCCTAAATCATTTCAAAACCCTACCAATTCACAGGAATATCCCACAAAATCTCCACCGATTGCCAGAACATCCCACAAAAATCCCACAAAAATCCCTACATCTTCTGAAAACTCGACCAAATTCCAGAAACGCCCCATAAAATCACCACCGTTTCCCAAAAAATTCAAGAAAAGCACCACCAAATTCCAGAAACATCCCACAAAATGTCCTAAATATCCAACAAAGTCCCAGAAAATTCCAACCAAATTCCCTAAATCTTTTCAAAACATGACCAAATTCTAGGAAAAAGTCCCACCAAATCTCCACAAATTCCCACAAAATACATGAAAAATCTCTCAAGATCCCTAAATCTCCTCAATATCCCGCAAAATTCCACAAAAATCACACAAAACCACTACAAGTTTCTACAAAATCTAAAAAGAATTCCTCAAAATCCTTCAGGTCTGTTCAGAATCCCCACAAAATTCCAGAAAAATCCCCACAAAATTCCAGAGAAGACCCACAAAATTCCCTAAATCATTTCAAAACCCTACCAATTCACAGGAATGTCCCACAAAATCTCCACCGATTCCCAAAAAATCCCAAAAAATTCCCTAAATCTTCTCAAAACATGACCAAATTCTAGAAAAATCCCACCAAATCTCCACAAATTCTTACAAAATACGTGAAAAAATCCCTCAAGATCCCTAAATCGCCTCAATATCCCACAAAATTCCTCAAAAATCACACAAAACCTCCACAAGTTTCTACAAAATCTAAAAAAAATTTCTCAAAATTCTTCAGGTCTCCTCAGAAATCCACAGAATTCCAGAAAAATCCACAAAAATCCTGAAAAATCCCACAAAAATCCTAAAATCTTCTCAAAATCTTAAAAAATTCCACAAACATCCCACAAAATCTACACAAGTTTCCATAAAATTCAAGAAAAATCCCACAAAATTCCCTAAATCCCCTTAAAACCATACCAAATTCCAGGAACATGCCACAAAATTCCCTAAATCTCCTCAATATCCCACAAAATTCCACCAAAATCACACAAAACCTCCACAAGTTTCTACAAAATCTAAAAAAAATTTCTCAGAATTTTTCAAGTCTCCTCAAAACCACACAAAGTCCTTGAAAAGGCCCACAAAATTCCAGGTAAATCCCACAGAGTCTCCACAAATAACCACAAAATCTAAAAAGAATTCCTCAAAATTCTTCAGGTCTCCTCAGAATCCCACACAATTCCAGAAAAATCCCCACAAAATTCCAGGGAAGACCCACAAAATTCCCTAAATCATTTCAAAACCCTACCAAGTCACAGGAATGTCCCACAAAATCTCCACCGATTGCCAGAACATCCCACAAAAATCCCACAAAAATCCCTACATCTTCTGAAAACTCGACCAAATTCCAGAAACGCCCCATAAAATCACCACAGTTTCCCACAACATTCAAGAAAAGCACCACCAAATTCCCTAAATCTTTGCAAAACACCACAAAATTCCTGAAAAGCCCCACCAAATTCCAGAAACATCCCACAAAATCCCCTCAATATCCAACAAAATCCCAGAAAAATCCCACAAAACTCCCTAAATCTTCTCAAAACATGACCAAATTTCACAAAAATACCACCAAATCTCCACAAATTCTCACACAATACATGAAAAATCTCTCAAGATCCCTAAATCTCCTCAATATCCCGCAAAATTCCACAAAAATCACACAAAACCTCCACAAGTTTCCACAAAATCTATGGATGCTAACTTTGGAACAGGCTGCAGGGAGCTGCAGAGACTGCAGGCCCATAGCCTCTCAGTCCTGCCTGAGAAGCTAGCCTGGGAATTCAAAGGAGGATTTCAAAACAATCCTCAGAGACAGAAAACAACTGTCAGGGGCTGTTTGTCTGTTCTCTTCTTTCCTCTTGCAGGACATGGTCAGGGGGGCAGAGTGCCCCTGACCAATGATGGTAATGTAGCACTTTGCTAGCCAATAAGAGTTTCTTTTCTGTACTTTCCACGTATCTGTCTATAAGACAGGGCTAAAGCAATAAACTAAGGAATTCTCGTGTTGTGACTCCCTGGAGAGTCCAGTGTCGTTCTTTATCGCCGTTCCCAATCAGAGCGACATAAATCTAAGAAAAATTCCTCAAAATTCTTCAGGTCTCCTCAGAAATCCACAGAATTCCAGAAAAATCCCCACAAAATTCCAGAGAAGACCCACAAAATTCCCTAAATCATTTCAAAACCCTACCAATTCACAGGAATATCCCACAAAATCTCCACCGATTGCCAGAACATCCCACAAAAATCCCACAAAAATCCCTACATCTTCTGAAAACTCGACCAAATTCCAGAAACGCCCCATAAAATCACCACAGTTTCCCAAAAAATTCAAGAAAAGCACCACCAAATTCCAGAAACATCCCACAAAATGTCCTAAATATCCAACAAAATCCCAGAAAATTCCAACCAAATTCCCTAAATCTTTTCAAAACATGACCAAATTCTAGGAAAAAGTCCCACCAAATCTCCACAAATTCCCACAAAATACATGAAAAATCTCTCAAGATCCCTAAATCTCCTCAATATCCCGCAAAATTCCACAAAAATCACACAAAACCACTACAAGTTTCTACAAAATCTAAAAAGAATTCCTCAAAATCCTTCAGGTCTGTTCAGAATCCCCACAAAATTCCAGAAAAATCCCCACAAAATTCCAGAGAAGACCCACAAAATTCCCTAAATCATTTCAAAACCCTACCAATTCACAGGAATGTCCCACAAAATCTCCACCGATTCCCAAAAAATCCCAAAAAATTCCCTAAATCTTCTCAAAACATGACCAAATTCTAGAAAAATCCCACCAAATCTCCACAAATTCTTACAAATACCGTGAAAAAATCCCTCAAGATCCCTAAATCTCCTCAATATCCCACAAAATTCCTCAAAAATCACACAAAACCTCCACAAGTTTCTACAAAATCTAAAAAAAATTTCTCAAAATTCTTCAGGTCTCCTCAGAAATCCACAGAATTCCAGTAAAATCCACAAAAATCCTGAAAAATCCCACAAAAATCCTAAAATCTTCTCAAAATCTTAAAAAATTCCACAAACATCCCACAAAATCTACACAAGTTTCCATAAAATTCAAGAAAAATCCCACAAAATTCCCTAAATCCCCTTAAAACCATACCAAATTCCAGGAACATGCCACAAAATTCCCTAAATCTCCTCAATATCCCACAAAATTCCACCAAAATCACACAAAACCTCCACAAGTTTCTACAAAATCTAAAAAAAATTTCTCAGAATTTTTCAAGTCTCCTCAAAACCACACAAAGTCCTTGAAAAGGCCCACAAAATTCCAGGTAAATCCCACAGAATCTCCACAAATAACCACAAAATCTAAAAAGAATTCCTCAAAATTCTTCAGGTCTCTTCAGAATCCCACACAATTCCAGAAAAATCCCCACAAAATTCCAGAGAAGACCCACAAAATTCCCTAAATCATTTCAAAACCCTACCAAGTCACAGGAATGTCCCACAAAATCTCCACCGATTGCCAGAACATCCCACAAAAATCCCACAAAAATCCCTACATCTTCTGAAAACTCGACCAAATTCCAGAAACGCCCCATAAAATCACCACAGTTTCCCACAACATTCAAGAAAAGCACCACAAAATTCCCTAAATCTTTTCAAAACACCACAAAATTCCTGAAAAGCCCCACCAAATTCCAGAAACATCCCACAAAATCCCC
The DNA here is from genome assembly GCF_971803275.1 of Cyanistes caeruleus. Taxonomy (NCBI): domain Eukaryota; kingdom Metazoa; phylum Chordata; class Aves; order Passeriformes; family Paridae; genus Cyanistes; species Cyanistes caeruleus. Next base: position 131,768 of record NW_028255956.1, read on the forward strand.
TCAATATCCAACAAAATCCCAGAAAAATCCCACAAAACTCCCTAAATCTTCTCAAAACATGACCAAATTTCACAAAAATACCACCAAATCTCCACAAATTCTCACACAATACATGAAAAATCTCTCAAGATCCCTAAATCTCCTCAATATCCCGCAAAATTCCACAAAAATCACACAAAACCTCCACAAGTTTCCACAAAATCTATGGATGCTAACTTTGGAACAGGCTGCAGGGAGCTGCAGAGACTGCAGGCCCATAGCCTCTCAGTCCTGCCTGAGAAGCTAGCCTGGGAATTCAAAGGAGGATTTCAAATCAATCCTCAGAGACAGAAAACAACTGTCAGGGGCTGTTTGTCTGTTCTCTTCTTTCCTCTTGCAGGACATGGTCAGGGGGGCAGAGTGCCCCTGACCAATGATGGTAATGTAGCACTTTGCTAGCCAATAAGAGTTTCTTTTCTGTACTTTCCACGTATCTGTCTATAAGACAGGGCTAAAGCAATAAACTAAGGAATTCTCGTGTTGTGACTCCCTGGAGAGTCCAGTGTCGTTCTTTATCGCCGTTCCCAATCAGAGCGACATAAATCTAAGAAAAATTCCTCAAAATTCTTCAGGTCTCCTCAGAAATCCACAGAATTCCAGAAAAATCCCCACAAAATTCCAGAGAAGACCCACAAAATTCCCTAAATCATTTCAAAACCCTACCAATTCACAGGAATATCCCACAAAATCTCCACCGATTGCCAGAACATCCCACAAAAATCCCACAAAAATCCCTACATCTTCTGAAAACTCGACCAAATTCCAGAAACGCCCCATAAAATCACCACAGTTTCCCAAAAAATTCAAGGAAAGCACCACCAAATTCCAGAAACATCCCACAAAATGTCCTAAATATCCAACAAAATCCCAGAAAATTCCAACCAAATTCCCTAAATCTTTTCAAAACATGACCAAATTCTAGGAAAAAGTCCCACCAAATCTCCACAAATTCCCACAAAATACATGAAAAATCTCTCAAGATCCCTAAATCTCCTCAATATCCCGCAAAATTCCACAAAAATCACACAAAACCACTACAAGTTTCTACAAAATCTAGAAAGAATTCCTCAAAATCCTTCAGGTCTGTTCAGAATCCCCACAAAATTCCAGAAAAATCCCCACAAAATTCCAGAGAAGACCCACAAAATTCCCTAAATCATTTCAAAACCCTACCAATTCACAGGAATGTCCCACAAAATCTCCACCGATTCCCAAAAAATCCCAAAAAATTCCCTAAATCTTCTCAAAACATGACCAAATTCTAGAAAAATCCCACCAAATCTCCACAAATTCTTACAAATACCGTGAAAAAATCCCTCAAGATCCCTAAATCTCCTCAATATCCCACAAAATTCCTCAAAAATCACACAAAACCTCCACAAGTTTCTACAAAATCTAAAAAAAATTTCTCAAAATTCTTCAGGTCTCCTCAGAAAACCACAGAATTCCAGTAAAATCCACAAAAATCCTGAAAAATCCCACAAAAATCCTAAAATCTTCTCAAAATCTTAAAAAATTCCACAAACATCCCACAAAATCTACACAAGTTTCCATAAAATTCAAGAAAAATCCCACAAAATTCCCTAAATCCCCTTAAAACCATACCAAATTCCAGGAACATGCCACAAAATTCCCTAAATCTCCTCAATATCCCACAAAATTCCACCAAAATCACACAAAACCTCCACAAGTTTCTACAAAATCTAAAAAAAATTTCTCAGAATTTTTCAAGTCTCCTCAAAACCACACAAAGTCCTTGAAAAGGCCCACAAAATTCCAGGTAAATCCCACAGAATCTCCACAAATAACCACAAAATCTAAAAAGAATTCCTCAAAATTCTTCAGGTCTCCTCAGAATCCCACACAATTCCAGAAAAATCCCCACAAAATTCCAGAGAAGACCCACAAAATTCCCTAAATCATTTCAAAACCCTACCAAGTCACAGGAATGTCCCACAAAATCTCCACCGATTGCCAGAACATCCCACAAAAATCCCACAAAAATCCCTACATCTTCTGAAAACTCGACCAAATTCCAGAAACGCCCCATAAAATCACCACAGTTTCCCACAACATTCAAGAAAAGCACCACAAAATTCCCTAAATCTTTTCAAAACACCACAAAATTCCTGAAAAGCCCCACCAAATTCCAGAAACATCCCACAAAATCCCCTCAATATCCAACAAAATCCCAGAAAAATCCCACAAAACTCCCTAAATCTTCTCAAAACATGACCAAATTTCACAAAAATACCACCAAATCTCCACAAATTCTCACACAATACATGAAAAATCTCTCAAGATCCCTAAATCTCCTCAATATCCCGCAAAATTCCACAAAAATCACACAAAACCTCCACAAGTTTCCACAAAATCTATGGATGCTAACTTTGGAACAGGCTGCAGGGAGCTGCAGAGACTGCAGGCCCATAGCCTCTCAGTCCTGCCTGAGAAGCTAGCCTGGGAATTCAAAGGAGGATTTCAAATCAATCCTCAGAGACAGAAAACAACTGTCAGGGGCTGTTTGTCTGTTCTCTTCTTTCCTCTTGCAGGACATGGTCAGGGGGGCAGAGTGCCCCTGACCAATGATGGTAATGTAGCACTTTGCTAGCCAATAAGAGTTTCTTTTCTGTACTTTCCACGTATCTGTCTATAAGACAGGGCTAAAGCAATAAACTAAGGAATTCTCGTGTTGTGACTCCCTGGAGAGTCCAGTGTCGTTCTTTATCGCCGTTCCCAATCAGAGCGACATAAATCTAAGAAAAATTCCTCAAAATTCTTCAGGTCTCCTCAGAAATCCACAGAATTCCAGAAAAATCCCCACAAAATTCCAGAGAAGACCCACAAAATTCCCTAAATCATTTCAAAACCCTACCAATTCACAGGAATGTCCCACAAAATCTCCACCGATTGCCAGAACATCCCACAAAAATCCCACAAAAATCCCTACATCTTCTGAAAACTCGACCAAATTCCAGAAACGCCCCATAAAATCACCACAGTTTCCCACAACATTCAAGAAAAGCACCACCAAATTCCCTAAATCTTTGCAAAACACCACAAAATTCCTGAAAAGCCCCACCAGATTCCTGAAATATCCCACAAAATGTCCTCCATATCCAACAAAATCCCATAAAAATCCCCACAAAATTCCAGAGAAGTCCCACAAAATTCCCTAAATCATTTCAAAACCCTACCTATTCACAGGAATGTCCCACAAAATCTCCACCGATTCCCACAAAATCCCAAAAAATTCCCTAAATCTTCTCAAAACACGACCAAATTCTAGAAAAAATCCCACCAAATCTCCACAAATTCCCACAAAATACATGAAAAAATCCCTCAAGATCCCGAAATCGCCTCAAGATCCCGCAAAATTCCACAAAAATCACATAAAACCTCCACAAGTTTCCACAAAATCTAAGAAAAATTCCTCAGAATTTTTCAGGTCTGTTCAGAATCCCACTGAATTCCAGAAAAATCCTACAAAATTCCTGGGAAGTCCCACAAAATTCCCTAAATCTTCTCAAAACACGACCAAATTCTAGAAAAAATCCCACCAAATCTCCACAAATTCTTACAAAATACATGAAAAAATCCCTCAAGATCCCTAAATCGCCTCAAGATCCCACAAAATTCCACAAAAATCACATAAAACCTCCACAAGTTTCCACAAAATCTAAGAAAAATTCCTCAAAATTCTTCAAGTCTCCTCAGAAATCCTCTTAATTCCAGAAAAATCCACAAAAATCCTGAAAAATCTCACAAAAATCTTAAAATCTTCTAAAAATCTTAAAAAGTTCCAGAAACATCCCAGAAAATCTACACAAGTTTCCATAAAATTCAAGAAAAATCCCACAATATTCCCTAAATCCCCTTAAAACCATACCAAATTCCAGGAACATGCCACAAAATTCCCTAAATCTCCTCAATATCCCACAAAATTCCACCAAAATCACACAAAACCTCCACAAGTTTCTACAAAATCTAAAAAAAATTTCTCAGAATTTTTCAAGTCTCCTCAAAACCACACAAAGTCCTTGAAAAGGCCCACAAAATTCCAGGTAAATCCCACAGAGTCTCCACAAATAACCACAAAATCTAAAAAGAATTCCTCAAAATTCTTCAGGTCTCCTCAGAATCCCACACAATTCCAGAAAAATCCCCACAAAATTCCAGAGAAGACCCACAAAATTCCCTAAATCATTTCAAAACCCTACCAAGTCACAGGAATGTCCCACAAAATCTCCACCGATTGCCAGAACATCCCACAAAAATCCCACAAAAATCCCTACATCTTCTGAAAACTCGACCAAATTCCAGAAACGCCCCATAAAATCACCAGTTTCCCACAAAATTCAAGAAAAGCACCACCAAATTCCCTAAATCTTTGCAAAACACCACAATATTCCTGAAAAGCCCCACCAGATTCCAGAAATATCCCACAAAATGTCCTCCATATCCAACAAAATTCCAGAAAAATCCCCACAAAATTCCAGAGAAGACCCACAAAATTCCCTAAATCATTTCAAAACCCTACCAATTCACAGGAATGTCCCACAAAATCTCCACCGATTCCCACAAAATCCCAAAAAATTCCCTAAATCTTCTCAAAACATGACCAAATTCTAGAAAAATCCCACCAAATCTCCACAAATTCTTACAAATACCGTGAAAAAATCCCTCAAGATTCCTAAATCTCCTCAAGATCCCACAAAATTCCACAAAAATCACACAAAACCTCCACAAGTTTCCACAAAATCTAAAAAAAATTTCTCAAAATTCTTCAGGTCTCCTCAGAAATCCACAGAATTCCAGTAAAATCCACAAAAATCCTGAAAAATCCCACAAAAATCCTAAAATCTTCTCAAAATCTTAAAAAATTCCACAAACATCCCACAAAATCTACACAAGTTTCCATAAAATTCAAGAAAAATCCCACAAAATTCCCTAAATCCCCTTAAAACCATACCAAATTCCAGGAACATGCCACAAAATTCCCTAAATCTCCTCAATATCCCACAAAATTCCACCAAAATCACACAAAACCTCCACAAGTTTCTACAAAATCTAAAAAAAATTTCTCAGAATTTTTCAAGTCTCCTCAAAACCACACAAAGTCCTTGAAAAGGCCCACAAAATTCCAGGTAAATCCCACAGAATCTCCACAAATAACCACAAAATCTAAAAAGAATTCCTCAAAATTCTTCAGGTCTCCTCAGAATCCCACACAATTCCAGAAAAATCCCCACAAAATTCCAGAGAAGACCCACAAAATTCCCTAAATCATTTCAAAACCCTACCAAGTCACAGGAATGTCCCACAAAATCTCCACCGATTGCCAGAACATCCCACAAAAATCCCACAAAAATCCCTACATCTTCTGAAAACTCGACCAAATTCCAGAAACGCCCCATAAAATCACCACAGTTTCCCACAAAATTCAAGAAAAGCACCACAAAATTCCCTAAATCTTTTCAAAACACCACAAAATTCTTGAAAAGCCCCACCAAATTCCAGAAACATCCCACAAAATCCCCTCAATATCCAACAAAATCCCATAAAAATCCCACAAAACTCCCTAAATCTTCTCAAAACATGACCAAATTTCACAAAAATACCACCAAATCTCCACAAATTCTCACACAATACATGAAAAATCTCTCAAGATCCCTAAATCTTTTCAATATCCCGCAAAATTCCACAAAAATCACACAAAACCTCCACAAGTTTCCACAAAATCTATGGATGCTAACTTTGGAACAGGCTGCAGGGAGCTGCAGAGACTGCAGGCCCATAGCCTCTCAGTCCTGCCTGAGAAGCTAGCCTGGGAATTCAAAGGAGGATTTCAAAACAATCCTCAGAGACAGAAAACAACTGTCAGGGGCTGTTTGTCTGTTCTCTTCTTTCCTCTTGCAGGACATGGTCAGGGGGGCAGAGTGCCCCTGACCAATGATGGTAATGTAGCACTTTGCTAGCCAATAAGAGTTTCTTTTCTGTACTTTCCACGTATCTGTCTATAAGACAGGGCTAAAGCAATAAACTAAGGAATTCTCGTGTTGTGACTCCCTGGAGAGTCCAGTGTCGTTCTTTATCGCCGTTCCCAATCAGAGCGACATAAATCTAAGAAAAATTCCTCAAAATTCTTCAGGTCTCCTCAGAAATCCACAGAATTCCAGAAAAATCCCCACAAAATTCCAGAGAAGACCCACAAAATTCCCTAAATCATTTCAAAACCCTACCAATTCACAGGAATATCCCACAAAATCTCCACCGATTGCCAGAACATCCCACAAAAATCCCACAAAAATCCCTACATCTTCTGAAAACTCGACCAAATTCCAGAAACGCCCCATAAAATCACCACCGTTTCCCAAAAAATTCAAGAAAAGCACCACCAAATTCCAGAAACATCCCACAAAATGTCCTAAATATCCAACAAAGTCCCAGAAAATTCCAACCAAATTCCCTAAATCTTTTCAAAACATGACCAAATTCTAGGAAAAAGTCCCACCAAATCTGCACAAATTCCCACAAAATACATGAAAAATCTCTCAAGATCCCTAAATCTCCTCAATATCCCGCAAAATTCCACAAAAATCACACAAAACCACTACAAGTTTCTACAAAATCTAAAAAGAATTCCTCAAAATCCTTCAGGTCTGTTCAGAATCCCCACAAAATTCCAGAAAAATCCCCACAAAATTCCAGAGAAGACCCACAAAATTCCCTAAATCATTTCAAAACCCTACCAATTCACAGGAATGTCCCACAAAATCTCCACCGATTCCCAAAAAATCCCAAAAAATTCCCTAAATCTTCTCAAAACATGACCAAATTCTAGAAAAATCCCACCAAATCTCCACAAATTCTTACAAAATACGTGAAAAAATCCCTCAAGATCCCTAAATCGCCTCAATATCCCACAAAATTCCTCAAAAATCACACAAAACCTCCACAAGTTTCTACAAAATCTAAAAAAAATTTCTCAAAATTCTTCAGGTCTCCTCAGAAATCCACAGAATTCCAGAAAAATCCACAAAAATCCTGAAAAATCCCACAAAAATCCTAAAATCTTCTCAAAATCTTAAAAAATTCCACAAACATCCCACAAAATCTACACAAGTTTCCATAAAATTCAAGAAAAATCCCACAAAATTCCCTAAATCCCCTTAAAACCATACCAAATTCCAGGAACATGCCACAAAATTCCCTAAATCTCCTCAATATCCCACAAAATTCCACCAAAATCACACAAAACCTCCACAAGTTTCTACAAAATCTAAAAAAAATTTCTCAGAATTTTTCAAGTCTCCTCAAAACCACACAAAGTCCTTGAAAAGGCCCAAAAAATTCCAGGTAAATCCCACAGAGTCTCCACAAATAACCACAAAATCTAAAAAGAATTCCTCAAAATTCTTCAGGTCTCCTCAGAATCCCACACAATTCCAGAAAAATCCCCACAAAATTCCAGAGAAGACCCACAAAATTCCCTAAATCATTTCAAAACCCTACCAAGTCACAGGAATGTCCCACAAAATCTCCACCGATTGCCAGAACATCCCACAAAAATCCCACAAAAATCCCTACATCTTCTGAAAACTCGACCAAATTCCAGAAACGCCCCATAAAATCACCACAGTTTCCCACAACATTCAAGAAAAGCACCACCAAATTCCCTAAATCTTTGCAAAACACCACAAAATTCCTGAAAAGCCCCACCAGATTCCAGAAATATCCCACAAAATGTCCTCCATATCCAACAAAATCCCAGAAAAATCCCCACAAAATTCCAGAGAAGTCCCACAAAATTCCCTAAATCATTTCAAAACCCTACCAATTCACAGGAATGTCCCACAAAATCTCCACCGATTCCCACAAAATCCCAAAAAATTCCCTAAATCTTCTCAAAACACAACCAAATTCCAGAAAAAAATACCACCAAATCTCCACAAATTCCCACAAAATACATGAAAAATCCATCAAGATCCCGAATTCGCCTCAAGATCCCACAAAATTCCAGAAAAATCACACAAAACCTCCACAAGTTTCCACAAAATCTAAGAAAAATTCCTCAAAATTCTTCAAGTCTCCTCAGAAATCCACAGAATTCCAGAAAAATCCACAAAAATCCTGAAAAATCCCACAAAAATCCTAAAATCTTCTCAAAATCTTAAAAAATTCCACAAACATCCCACAAAATCTACACAAGTTTCCATAAAATTCAAGAAAAATCCCACAATATTCCCTAAATCCCCTTAAAACCATACCAAATTCCAGGAACATGCCACAAAATTCCCTAAATCCCCTCAATATCCCACAAACTTCCACCAAAATCACACAAAACCACTACAAGTTTCCACAAAAATCTAAGAAAAATTCCTCAGAATTTTTCAGGTCTGTTCAGAATCCCACAGAATTCCAGAAAAATCCTACAAAATTCCTGGGAAGTCCCACAAAATTCCCTAAATCTTCTCAAAACACGACCAAATTCTAGAAAAAATCCCACCAAATCTCTACAAATTCTTACAAAATACCTGAAAAAATCCCTCAAGATCACTAAATCGCCTCAAGATCCCACAAAATTCCACAAAAATCACATAAAACCTCCACAAGTTTCCACAAAATCTAAGAAAAATTCCTCAAAATTCTTCAAGTCTCCTCAGAAATCTACTTAATTCCAGAAAAATCCACAAAAATCCTGAAAAATCTCACAAAAATCCTAAAATCTTCTCAAAATCTTAAAAAGTTCCAGAAACATCCCAGAAAATCTACACAAGTTTCCATAAAATTCAAGAAAAATCCCACAATATTCCCTAAATCCCCTTAAAACCATACCAAATTCCAGGAACATGCCACAAAATTCCCTAAATCTCCTCAATATCCCACAAAATTCCACCAAAATCACACAAAACCTCCACAAGTTTCTACAAAATCTAAAAAAAATTTCTCAGAATTTTTCAAGTCTCCTCAAAACCACACAAAGTCCTTGAAAAGGCCCACAAAATTCCAGGTAAATCCCACAGAATCTCCACAAATAACCACAAAATCTAAAAAGAATTCCTCAAAATTCTTCAGGTCTCCTCAGAATCCCACACAATTCCAGAAAAATCCCCACAAAATTCCAGAGAAGACCCACAAAATTCCCTAAATCATTTCAAAACCCTACCAAGTCACAGGAATGTCCCACAAAATCTCCACCGATTGCCAGAACATCCCACAAAAATCCCACAAAAATCCCTACATCTTCTGAAAACTCGACCAAATTCCAGAAACGCCCCATAAAATCACCACAGTTTCCCACAAAATTCAAGAAAAGCACCACAAAATTCCCTAAATCTTTTCAAAACACCACAAAATTCTTGAAAAGCCCCACCAAATTCCAGAAACATCCCACAAAATCCCCTCAATATCCAACAAAATCCCATAAAAATCCCACAAAACTCCCTAAATCTTCTCAAAACATGACCAAATTTCACAAAAATACCACCAAATCTCCACAAATTCTCACACAATACATGAAAAATCTCTCAAGATCCCTAAATCTTTTCAATATCCCGCAAAATTCCACAAAAATCACACAAAACCTCCACAAGTTTCCACAAAATCTATGGATGCTAACTTTGGAACAGGCTGCAGGGAGCTGCAGAGACTGCAGGCCCATAGCCTCTCAGTCCTGCCTGAGAAGCTAGCCTGGGAATTCAAAGGAGGATTTCAAAACAATCCTCAGAGACAGAAAACAACTGTCAGGGGCTGTTTGTCTGTTCTCTTCTTTCCTCTTGCAGGACATGGTCAGGGGGGCAGAGTGCCCCTGACCAATGATGGTAATGTAGCACTTTGCTAGCCAATAAGAGTTTCTTTTCTGTACTTTCCACGTATCTGTCTATAAGACAGGGCTAAAGCAATAAACTAAGGAATTCTCGTGTTGTGACTCCCTGGAGAGTCCAGTGTCGTTCTTTATCGCCGTTCCCAATCAGAGCGACATAAATCTAAGAAAAATTCCTCAAAATTCTTCAGGTCTCCTCAGAAATCCACAGAATTCCAGAAAAATCCCCACAAAATTCCAGAGAAGACCCACAAAATTCCCTAAATCATTTCAAAACCCTACCAATTCACAGGAATATCCCACAAAATCTCCACCGATTGCCAGAACATCCCACAAAAATCCCACAAAAATCCCTACATCTTCTGAAAACTCGACCAAATTCCAGAAACGCCCCATAAAATCACCACAGTTTCCCAAAAAATTCAAGAAAAGCACCACCAAATTCCAGAAACATCCCACAAAATGTCCTAAATATCCAACAAAATCCCAGAAAATTCCAACCAAATTCCCTAAATCTTTTCAAAACATGACCAAATTCTAGGAAAAAGTCCCACCAAATCTCCACAAATTCCCACAAAATACATGAAAAATCTCTCAAGATCCCTAAATCTCCTCAATATCCCGCAAAATTCCACAAAAATCACACAAAACCACTACAAGTTTCCACAAAATCTAAGAAAAATTCCTCAAAATTCTTCAAGTCTGTTCGGAATCCCACAAAATTCCCTAAATCTTCTCAAAACCATACCAATTCACAGGAACATCCCACAAAATCTCCACCGATTCCCACAAAATCCTAAAAAATTCCCTAAATCTTCTCAAAACACAACGAAATTCTGGAAAAAATCCCACCAAATCTCCACAAATTCCCACAACATACATGAAAAATCCCTCAAGATCCCTAAATCTCCTCAATATCCCGCAAAATTCCACAAAAATCACACAAAACCTCCACAAATTTCCACAAAATCTAAGAAAAATTCCTCAAAATTCTTCAAGTCTCCTAAGAAATCCACAGAATTCCAGAAAAATCCACAAAATTCCAGAAAAATCCCACAAAACTCCCTAAATCTTCTCAAAACATGACCAAGTTTCACAAAAATACCACCAAATCTCCACAAATTCTCACACAATACATGAAAAATCTCTCAAGATCCCTAAATCTCCTCAATATCCCGCAAAATTCCACAAAAATCACACAAAACCTCCACAAGTTTCCACAAAATCTATGGATGCTAACTTTGGAACAGGCTGCAGGGAGCTGCAGAGACTGCAGGCCCATAGCCTCTCAGTCCTGCCTGAGAAGCTAGCCTGGGAATTCAAAGGAGGATTTCAAAACAATCCTCAGAGACAGAAAACAACTGTCAGGGGCTGTTTGTCTGTTCTCTTCTTTCCTCTTGCAGGACATGGTCAGGGGGGCAGAGTGCCCCTGACCAATGATGGTAATGTAGCACTTTGCTAGCCAATAAGAGTTTCTTTTCTGTACTTTCCACGTATCTGTCTATAAGACAGGGCTAAAGCAATAAACTAAGGAATTCTCGTGTTGTGACTCCCTGGAGAGTCCAGTGTCGTTCTTTATCGCCGTTCCCAATCAGAGCGACATAAATCTAAGAAAAATTCCTCAAAATTCTTCAGGTCTCCTCAGAAATCCACAGAATTCCAGAAAAATCCCCACAAAATTCCAGAGAAGACCCACAAAATTCCCTAAATCATTTCAAAACCCTACCAATTCACAGGAATATCCCACAAAATCTCCACCGATTGCCAGAACATCCCACAAAAATCCCACAAAAATCCCTACATCTTCTGAAAACTCGACCAAATTCCAGAAACGCCCCATAAAATCACCACAGTTTCCCAAAAAATTCAAGAAAAGCACCACCAAATTCCAGAAACATCCCACAAAATGTCCTAAATATCCAACAAAATCCCAGAAAATTCCAACCAAATTCCCTAAATCTTTTCAAAACATGACCAAATTCTAGGAAAAAGTCCCACCAAATCTCCACAAATTCCCACAAAATACATGAAAAATCTCTCAAGATCCCTAAATCTCCTCAATATCCCGCAAAATTCCACAAAAATCACACAAAACCACTACAAGTTTCCACAAAATCTAAGAAAAATTCCTCAAAATTCTTCAAGTCTGTTCGGAATCCCACAAAATTCCCTAAATCTTCTCAAAACCATACCAATTCACAGGAACATCCCACAAAATCTCCACCGATTCCCACAAAATCCTAAAAAATTCCCTAAATCTTCTCAAAACACAACGAAATTCTGGAAAAAATCCCACCAAATCTCCACAAATTCCCACAACATACATGAAAAATCCCTCAAGATCCCTAAATCTCCTCAATATCCCGCAAAATTCCACAAAAATCACACAAAACCTCCACAAATTTCCACAAAATCTAAGAAAAATTCCTCAAAATTCTTCAAGTCTCCTAAGAAATCCACAGAATTCCAGAAAAATCCACAAAATTCCAGAAAAATCCCACAAAACTCCCTAAATCTTCTCAAAACATGACCAAGTTTCACAAAAATACCACCAAATCTCCACAAATTCTCACACAATACATGAAAAATCTCTCAAGATCCCTAAATCTCCTCAATATCCCGCAAAATTCCACAAAAATCACACAAAACCTCCACAAGTTTCCACAAAATCTATGGATGCTAACTTTGGAACAGGCTGCAGGGAGCTGCAGAGACTGCAGGCCCATAGCCTCTCAGTCCTGCCTGAGAAGCTAGCCTGGGAATTCAAAGGAGGATTTCAAAACAATCCTCAGAGACAGAAAACAACTGTCAGGGGCTGTTTGTCTGTTCTCTTCTTTCCTCTTGCAGGACATGGTCAGGGGGGCAGAGTGCCCCTGACCAATGATGGTAATGTAGCACTTTGCTAGCCAATAAGAGTTTCTTTTCTGTACTTTCCACGTATCTGTCTATAAGACAGGGCTAAAGCAATAAACTAAGGAATTCTCGTGTTGTGACTCCCTGGAGAGTCCAGTGTCGTTCTTTATCGCCGTTCCCAATCAGAGCGACATAAATCTAAGAAAAATTCCTCAAAATTCTTCAGGTCTCCTCAGAAATCCACAGAATTCCAGAAAAATCCCCACAAAATTCCAGAGAAGACCCACAAAATTCCCTAAATCATTTCAAAACCCTACCAATTCACAGGAATATCCCACAAAATCTCCACCGATTGCCAGAACATCCCACAAAAATCCCACAAAAATCCCTACATCTTCTGAAAACTCGACCAAATTCCAGAAACGCCCCATAAAATCACCACAGTTTCCCAAAAAATTCAAGAAAAGCACCACCAAATTCCAGAAACATCCCACAAAATGTCCTAAATATCCAACAAAATCCCAGAAAATTCCAACCAAATTCCCTAAATCTTTTCAAAACATGACCAAATTCTAGGAAAAAGTCCCACCAAATCTCCACAAATTCCCACAAAATACATGAAAAATCTCTCAAGATCCCTAAATCTCCTCAATATCCCGCAAAATTCCACAAAAATCACACAAAACCACTACAAGTTTCTACAAAATCTAAAAAGAATTCCTCAAAATCCTTCAGGTCTGTTCAGAATCCCCACAAAATTCCAGAAAAATCCCCACAAAATTCCAGAGAAGACCCACAAAATTCCCTAAATCATTTCAAAACCCTACCAATTCACAGGAATGTCCCACAAAATCTCCACCGATTCCCAAAAAATCCCAAAAAATTCCCTAAATCTTCTCAAAACATGACCAAATTCTAGAAAAATCCCACCAAATCTCCACAAATTCTTACAAAATACGTGAAAAAATCCCTCAAGATCCCTAAATCGCCTCAATATCCCACAAAATTCCTCAAAAATCACACAAAACCTCCACAAGTTTCTACAAAATCTAAAAAAAATTTCTCAAAATTCTTCAGGTCTCCTCAGAAATCCACTTAATTCCAGTAAAATCCACAAAAATCCTGAAAAATCCCACAAAAATCCTAAAATCTTCTCAAAATCTTAAAAAATTCCACAAACATCCCACAAAATCTACACAAGTTTCCATAAAATTCAAGAAAAATCCCACAAAATTCCCTAAATCCCCTTAAAACCATACCAAATTCCAGGAACATGCCACAAAATTCCCTAAATCTCCTCAATATCCCACAAAATTCCACCAAAATCACACAAAACCTCCACAAGTTTCTACAAAATCTAAAAAAAATTTCTCAGAATTTTTCAAGTCTCCTCAAAACCACACAAAGTCCTTGAAAAGGCCCACAAAATTCCAGGTAAATCCCACAGAGTCTCCACAAATAACCACAAAATCTAAAAAGAATTCCTCAAAATTCTTCAGGTCTCCTCAGAATCCCACACAATTCCAGAAAAATCCCCACAAAATTCCAGAGAAGACCCACAAAATTCCCTAAATCATTTCAAAACCCTACCAAGTCACAGGAATGTCCCACAAAATCTCCACCGATTGCCAGAACATCCCACAAAAATCCCACAAAAATCCCTACATCTTCTGAAAACTCGACCAAATTCCAGAAACGCCCCATAAAATCACCACAGTTTCCCACAACATTCAAGAAAAGCACCACCAAATTCCCTAAATCTTTGCAAAACACCACAAAATTCCTGAAAAGCCCCACCAGATTCCAGAAATATCCCACAAAATGTCCTCCATATCCAACAAAATCCCAGAAAAATCCCCACAAAATTCCAGAGAAGTCCCACAAAATTCCCTAAATCATTTCAAAACCCTACCAATTCACAGGAATGTCCCACAAAATCTCCACCGATTCCCACAAAATCCCAAAAAATTCCCTAAATCTTCTCAAAACACAACCAAATTCCAGAAAAAAATACCACCAAATCTCCACAAATTCCCACAAAATACATGAAAAATCCCTCAAGATCCCGAATTCGCCTCAAGATCCCGCAAAATTCCACAAAAATCACACAAAACCTCCACAAGTTTCCACAAAATCTAAGAAAAATTCCTCAAAATTCTTCAAGTCTCCTCAGAAATCCACAGAATTCCAGAAAAATCCACAAAAATCCTGAAAAATCCCACAAAAACCCTAAAATCTTCTCAAAATCTTAAAAAATTCCACAAACATCCCACAAAATCTACACAAGTTTCCATAAAATTCAAGAAAAATCCCACAATATTCCCTAAATCCCCTTAAAACCATACCGTATTCCAGGAACATGCTACAAAATTCCCTAAATCTCCTCAATATCCCACAAAATTCCACAACAATCACACAAAACCACTACAAGTTTCCACAAAAATCTAAGAAAAATTCCTCAGAATTTTTCAGGTCTGTTCAGAATCCCACAGAATTCCAGAAAAATCCTACAAAATTCCTGGGAAGTCCCACAAAATTCCCTAAATCTTCTCAAAACACGACCAAATTCTAGAAAAAATCCCACCAAATCTCCACAAATTCTTACAAAATACATGAAAAAATCCCTCAAGATCCCTAAATCGCCTCAAGATCCCACAAAATTCCACAAAAATCACATAAAACCTCCACAAGTTTCCACAAAATCTAAGAAAAATTCCTCAAAATTCTTCAAGTCTCCTCAGAAATCCACTTAATTCCAGAAAAATCCACAAAAATCCTGAAAAATCCCACAAAAATCCTAAAATCTTTTCAAAATCTTAAAAAGTTCCAGAAACATCCCACAAAATCTACACGTTTCCATAAAATTCAAGAAAAATCCCACAAAATTCCCTAAATCCCCTTAAAACCATACCAAATTCCAGGAACATGCCACAAAATTCCCTAAATCTCCTCAATATCCCACAAAATTCCACCAAAATCACACAAAACCTCCACAAGTTTCTACAAAATCTAAAAAAAATTTCTCAGAATTTTTCAAGTCTCCTCAAAACCACACAAAGTCCTTGAAAAGGCCCACAAAATTCCAGGTAAATCCTACAGAATCTCCACAAATAACCACAAAATCTAAAAAGAATTCCTCAAAATTCTTCAGGTCTCCTCAGAATCCCACACAATTCCAGAAAAATCCCCACAAAATTCCAGAGAAGACCCACAAAATTCCCTAAATCATTTCAAAACCCTACCAAGTCACAGGAATGTCCCACAAAATCTCCACCGATTGCCAGAACATCCCACAAAAATCCCACAAAAATCCCTACATCTTCTGAAAACTCGACCAAATTCCTGAAACGCCCCATAAAATCACCACAGTTTCCCACAAAATTCAAGAAAAGCACCACAAAATTCCCTAAATCTTTTCAAAACACTACAAAATTCCTGAAAAGCCCCACCAAATTCCAGAAACATCCCACAAAATCCCCTCAATATCCAACAAAATTCCAGAAAAATCCCACAAAACTCCCTAAATCTTCTCAAAACATGACCAAATTTCACAAAAATACCACCAAATCTCCACAAATTCTCACACAATACATGAAAAATCTCTCAAGATCCCTAAATCACCTCAATATCCCGCAAAATTCCACAAAAATCACACAAAACCTCCACAAGTTTCCACAAAATCTATGGATGCTAACTTTGGAACAGGCTGCAGGGAGCTGCAGAGACTGCAGGCCCATAGCCTCTCAGTCCTGCCTGAGAAGCTAGCCTGGGAATTCAAAGGAGGATTTCAAAACAATCCTCAGAGACAGAAAACAACTGTCAGGGGCTGTTTGTCTGTTCTCTTCTTTCCTCTTGCAGGACATGGTCAGGGGGGCAGAGTGCCCCTGACCAATGATGGTAATGTAGCACTTTGCTAGCCAATAAGAGTTTCTTTTCTGTACTTTCCACGTATCTGTCTATAAGACAGGGCTAAAGCAATAAACTAAGGAATTCTCGTGTTGTGACTCCCTGGAGAGTCCAGTGTCGTTCTTTATCGCCGTTCCCAATCAGAGCGACATAAATCTAAGAAAAATTCCTCAAAATTCTTCAGGTCTCCTCAGAAATCCACAGAATTCCAGAAAAATCCCCACAAAATTCCAGAGAAGACCCACAAAATTCCCTAAATCATTTCAAAACCCTACCAATTCACAGGAATATCCCACAAAATCTCCACCGATTGCCAGAACATCCCACAAAAATCCCACAAAAATCCCTACATCTTCTGAAAACTCGACCAAATTCCAGAAACGCCCCATAAAATCACCACAGTTTCCCAAAAAATTCAAGAAAAGCACCACCAAATTCCAGAAACATCCCACAAAATGTCCTAAATATCCAACAAAATCCCAGAAAATTCCAACCAAATTCCCTAAATCTTTTCAAAACATGACCAAATTCTAGGAAAAAGTCCCACCAAATCTCCACAAATTCCCACAAAATACATGAAAAATCTCTCAAGATCCCTAAATCTCCTCAATATCCCGCAAAATTCCACAAAAATCACACAAAACCACTACAAGTTTCCGCAAAATCTAAGAAAAATTCCTCAAAATTCTTCAAGTCTGTTCGGAATCCCACAAAATTCCCTAAATCTTCTCAAAACCATACCAATTCACAGGAACATCCCACAAAATCTCCACCGATTCCCACAAAATCCTAAAAAATTCCCTAAATCTTCTCAAAACACAACGAAATTCTGGAAAAAATCCCACCAAATCTCCACAAATTCCCACAACATACATGAAAAATCCCTCAAGATCCCTAAATCTCCTCAATATCCCGCAAAATTCCACAAAAATCACACAAAACCTCCACAAGTTTCCACAAAATCTAAGAAAAATTCCTCAAAATTCTTCAAGTCTCCTCAGAAATCCACAGAATTCCAGAAAAATCCACAAAAATCCAGAAAAATCCCACAAAAATCCCTAAATCTTCTCAAAACATGACCAAATTTCACAAAAATACCACCAAATCTCCACAAATTCCCACGCAATACATGAAAAATCTCTCAAGATCCCTAAATCTCCTCAATATCCCGCAAAATTCCACAAAAATCACACAAAACCTCCACAAGTTTCTACTAAATCTATGGATGCTAATATTGGAACAGGCTGCAGGGAGCTGCAGAGACTGCAGGCCCATAGCCTCTCAGTCCTGCCTGAGAAGCTAGCCTGGGAATTCAAAGGAGGATTTCAAAACAATCCTCAGAGACAGAAAACAACTGTCAGGGGCTGTTTGTCTGTTCTCTTCTTTCCTCTTGCAGGACATGGTCAGGGGGGCAGAGTGCCCCTGACCAATGATGGTAATGTAGCACTTTGCTAGCCAATAAGAGTTTCTTTTCTGTACTTTCCACGTATCTGTCTATAAGACAGGGCTAAAGCAATAAACTAAGGAATTCTCGTGTTGTGACTCCCTGGAGAGTCCAGTGTCGTTCTTTATCGCCGTTCCCAATCAGAGCGACATAAATCTAAGAAAAATTCCTCAAAATCCTTCAGGTCTCCTCAGAATCCCACAGAATTCCAGAAAAATCCCCACAAAATTCCAGAGAAGTCCCACAAAATTCCCTAAATCATTTCAAAACCCTACCAATTCACAGGAATGTCCCACAAAATCTCCACCGATTCCCACAAAATCCCAAAAAATTCCCTAAATCTTCTCAAAACACGACCAAATTCTAGAAAAAATCCCACGAAATCTCCACAAATTCTCACAACATACATGAAAAATCCCTCAAGATCCCTAAATCTCCTCAATATCCCACAAAATTCCTCAAAAATCACACAAAACCTTTACAAGTTTCTACAAAATCTAAGAAAAATTCCTCAAAATTCTTCAGGTCTCCTCAGAAATCCACAGAATTCCGGAAAAATCCACAAAAATCCTGAAAAATCCCACAAAAATCCTAAAATCTTCTCAAAATCTTAAAAAGTTCCAGAAACATCCCACAAAATCTACACAAGTTTCCATAAAATTCACGAAAAATCCCACAAAATTCCCTAAATCCCCTTAAAACCATACCAAATTCCAGGAACATGCCACAAAATTCCCTAAATCTCCTCAATATCCCACAAAATTCCACCAAAATCACACAAAACCTCCACAAGTTTCTACAAAATTTAAAAAAAATTTCTCAGAATTTTTCAAGTCTCCTCAAAACCACACAAAGTCCTTGAAAAGGCCCACAAAATTCCAGGTAAATCCTACAGAATCTCCACAAATAACCACAAAATCTAAAAAGAATTCCTCAAAATTCTTCAGGTCTCCTCAGAATCCCACACAATTCCAGAAAAATCCCCACAAAATTCCAGAGAAGACCCACAAAATTCCCTAAATCATTTCAAAACCCTACCAATTCACAGGAATGTCTCACAAAATCTCCACCGATTGCCAGAACATCCCACAAAAATCCCACAAAAATCCCTACATTTTCTGAAAACTCGACCAAATTCCAGAAACGCCCCATAAAATCACCACAGTTTCCCACAACATTCAAGAAAAGCACCACCAAATTCCAGAAACATCCCACATAATGTCCTCAATATCCAACAAAATCCCAGAAAATTCCAACCAAATTCCCTAAATCTTTTCAAAACATGACCAAATTCTAGAAAAAAATCCCACCAAATCTCCACAAATTCCCACAAAATACATGAAAAATCTCTCAAGATCCCGAAATCGCCTCAATATCCCACAAAATTCCACAAAAATCACACAAAACCACTACAAGTTTCCACAAAATCTAAGAAAAATTCCTCAAAATTCTTCAAGTCTGTTCGGAATCCCACAAAATTCCCTAAATCTTCTCAAAACCATACCAATTCACAGGAACATCCCACAAAATCTCCACCGATTCCCACAAAATCCTAAAAAATTCCCTAAATCTTCTCAAAACACAACCAAATTCTAGAAAAAATCCCACCAAATCTCCACAAATTCTCACACAATACATGAAAAATCTCTCAAGATCCCTAAATCTCCTCAATATCCCGCAAAATTCCACAAAAATCACACAAAACCTCCACAAGTTTCCACAAAATCTATGGATGCTAACTTTGGAACAGGCTGCAGGGAGCTGCAGAGACTGCAGGCCCATAGCCTCTCAGTCCTGCCTGAGAAGCTAGCCTGGGAATTCAAAGGAGGATTTCAAAACAATCCTCAGAGACAGAAAACAACTGCCAGGGGCAGTTTGTCTGTTCTCTTCTTTCCTCTTGCAGGACATGGTCAGGGGGGCAGAGTGCCCCTGACCAATGATGGTAATGTAGCACTTTGCTAGCCAATAAGAGTTTCTTTTCTGTACTTTCCACAAATCTGTCTATAAGACAGGGCTAAAGCAACAAACTAAGGAATTCTCGTGTTGTGACTCCCTGGAGAGTCCAGTGTCGTTCTTTATCGCCGTTCCCAATCAGAGCGACATAAATCTAAGAAAAATTCCTCAAAATTCTTCAGGTCTCCTCAGAAATCCACAGAATTCCAGAAAAATCCACAAAAATCCTGAAAAATCCCACAAAAATCCCTAAATCTTCTCAAAACATGACCAAATTCCTCAAAAATCCCTCCAAATCTCCACAAATTCTTATGAAATACATGAAAAATCCCTGATAATTCGTCAATTCTCTGCAGAATCTCACACAATTCCAGAAAAGTCCCTCAAACTTCCACAAACATTCCACAAAATCTCCCCAATATCCAACAAAATTCCAGGAAAAATCCCACAAAAATTCCCTAAATCTTTTCAAAACCCAGCTGGTTTCCCGAAAAATACCACCAAATCTCCACAAATTCCCACACAATACATGAAAAAACCCTCAAGATCCCTAAATCGCCTCAATATCCCACAAAATTCCTCAAAAATCACACAAAACCTCCACAAGGTTCTACAAAATCTAAAAAAAATTCCTCAAAATCCTTCAGGTCTGTTCAGAATCCCACAGAATTCCAGAAAAATCCACAAAAATCCTGAAAAATCCCACAAAAATCCTAAAATCTTCTCAAAATCTTAAAAAATTCCAGAAACATCCCACAAAATCTACACAAGTTTCCATAAAATTCAAGAAAAATCCCACAAAATTCCCTAAATCCCCTTAAAACCATACCAAATTCCAGGAACATGCCACAAAATTCCCTAAATCTCCTCAATATCCCACAAACTTCCACAAAAATCACACAAAACCAGTGCAAGTTTCCACAAAAATCTAAGAAAAATTCCTCAAAATTCTTCAAGTCTCTTCAGAATCCCACAGAATTCCAGAAAAATCCTACAAAATTCCTGGGAAGTCCCAAAAAATTCCCTAAATCTTCTCAAAACACGACCAAATTCTAGAAAAAAATCACACCAAATCTCCACAGATTCCCACAAAATACATGAAAAAATCCCTCAAGATCCCTAAATCGCCTCAAGATCCCGCAAAATTCCACAAAAATCACACAAAACCTCCACAACTTTCCACAAAATCTAAGGAAAAATTCCTCAAAATTCTTCAAGTCTCCTCAGAAATCCACTTAATTACAGAAAAATCCACAAAAATCCTGAAAAATCCCACAAAAATCCTAAAATCTTCTCAAAATTATATAAATTTCCAGAAACATCCCACAAAATCTACACAAGTTTCCATAAAATTCCCTAAATCCCCTTAGAACCATACCAAATTCCAGGAACATGCCACAAAATTCCCTAAATCTCCTCAATATCCCACAAAATTCCGCAAAAATCACACAAAACCTCCACAAGTTTCTACAAAATCTAAAAAGAATTCCTCAAAATCCTTCAGGTCTCCTCAGAATCCCACAGAATTCCAGAAAAATCCCCACAAAATTCCAGAGAAGTCCCACAAAATTCCCTAAATCATTTCAAAACCCTACCAATTCACAGGAATGTCCCACAAAATCTCCACCGATTGCCAGAACATCCCACAAAAATCCCACAAAAATCCCTACATCTTCTGAAAACTCGACCAAATTCCAGAAACGCCCCATAAAATCACCACAGTTTCCCACAAAATTCAAGAAAAGCACCACAAAATTCCCTAAATCTTTTCAAAACACCACAAAATTCCTGAAAAGCCCCACCAAATTCCAGAAACATCCCACAAAATCCCCTCAATATCCAACAAAATTCCAGAAAAATCCCACAAAACTCCCTAAATCTTCTCAAAACATGACCAAATTTCACAAAAATACCACCAAATCTCCACAAATTCCCACAAAATACATGAAAAATCTCTCAAGATCCCTAAATCTCCTCAATATCCCACAAAATTCCACCAAAAATCACACAAAACCTCCACAAGTTTCTACAAAATCTAAAAAAAAATTCTCAGAATTTTTCAAGTCTCCTCAAAACCACACAAAGTCCTTGAAAAGGCCCACAAAATTCCAGGTAAATCCCACAGAATCTCCACAAATAACCACAAAATCTAAAAAGAATTCCTCAAAATCCTTCAGGTCTGTTCAGAATCCCCACAAAATTCCAGAAAAATCCCCACAAAATTCCAGAGAAGACCCATAAAATTCCCTAAATCATTTCAAAACCCTACCAATTCACAGGAATGTCCCACAAAATCTCCACCGATTGCCAGAACATCCCACAAAAATCCCACAAAAATCCCTACATCTTCTGAAAACTCGACCAAATTCCAGAAACGCCCCATAAAATCACCACAGTTTCCCACAAAATTCAAGAAAAGCACCACCAAATTCCAGAAACATCCCACATAATGTCCTCAATATCCAACAAAATCCCAGAAAATTCCAACCAAATTCCCTAAATCTTTTCAAAACATGACCAAATTCTAGAAAAAAATCCCACCAAATCTCCACAAATTCCCACAAAATACATGAAAAATCTCTCAAGATCCCGAAATCGCCTCAATATCCCACAAAATTCCACAAAAATCACACAAAACCACTACAAGTTTCCACAAAATCTAAGAAAAATTCCTCAAAATTCTTCAAGTCTGTTCGGAATCCCACAAAATTCCCTAAATCTTCTCAAAACCATACCAATTCACAGGAACATCCCACAGAATCTCCACCGATTCCCACAAAATCCTAAAAAATTCCCTAAATCTTCTCAAAACACAACCAAATTCTAGAAAAAATCCCACCAAATCTCCACAAATTCTCACACAATACATGAAAAATCTCTCAAGATCCCTAAATCTCCTCAATATCCCGCAAAATTCCACAAAAATCACACAAAACCTCCACAAGTTTCCACAAAATCTATGGATGCTAACTTTGGAACAGGCTGCAGGGAGCTGCAGAGACTGCAGGCCCATAGCCTCTCAGTCCTGCCTGAGAAGCTAGCCTGGGAATTCAAAGGAGGATTTCAAAACAATCCTCAGAGACAGAAAACAACTGCCAGGGGCAGTTTGTCTGTTCTCTTCTTTCCTCTTGCAGGACATGGTCAGGGGGGCAGAGTGCCCCTGACCAATGATGGTAATGTAGCACTTTGCTAGCCAATAAGAGTTTCTTTTCTGTACTTTCCACAAATCTGTCTATAAGACAGGGCTAAAGCAACAAACTAAGGAATTCTCGTGTTGTGACTCCCTGGAGAGTCCAGTGTCGTTCTTTATCGCCGTTCCCAATCAGAGCGACATAAATCTAAGAAAAATTCCTCAAAATTCTTCAGGTCTCCTCAGAAATCCACAGAATTCCAGAAAAATCCACAAAAATCCTGAAAAATCCCACAAAAATCCCTAAATCTTCTCAAAACATGACCAAATTCCTCAAAAATCCCTCCAAATCTCCACAAATTCTTATGAAATACATGAAAAATCCCTGATAATTCGTCAATTCTCTGCAGAATCTCACACAATTCCAGAAAAGTCCCTCAAACTTCCACAAACATTCCACAAAATCTCCCCAATATCCAACAAAATTCCAGGAAAAATCCCACAAAAATTCCCTAAATCTTTTCAAAACCCAGCTGGTTTCCCGAAAAATACCACCAAATCTCCACAAATTCCCACACAATACATGAAAAAACCCTCAAGATCCCTAAATCGCCTCAATATCCCACAAAATTCCTCAAAAATCACACAAAACCTCCACAAGGTTCTACAAAATCTAAAAAAAATTCCTCAAAATCCTTCAGGTCTGTTCAGAATCCCACAGAATTCCAGAAAAATCCACAAAAATCCTGAAAAATCCCACAAAAATCCTAAAATCTTCTCAAAATCTTAAAAAATTCCAGAAACATCCCACAAAATCTACACAAGTTTCCATAAAATTCAAGAAAAATCCCACAAAATTCCCTAAATCCCCTTAAAACCATACCAAATTCCAGGAACATGCCACAAAATTCCCTAAATCTCCTCAATATCCCACAAACTTCCACAAAAATCACACAAAACCAGTGCAAGTTTCCACAAAAATCTAAGAAAAATTCCTCAAAATTCTTCAAGTCTCTTCAGAATCCCACAGAATTCCAGAAAAATCCTACAAAATTCCTGGGAAGTCCCAAAAAATTCCCTAAATCTTCTCAAAACACGACCAAATTCTAGAAAAAAATCACACCAAATCTCCACAGATTCCCACAAAATACATGAAAAAATCCCTCAAGATCCCTAAATCGCCTCAAGATCCCGCAAAATTCCACAAAAATCACACAAAACCTCCACAACTTTCCACAAAATCTAAGGAAAAATTCCTCAAAATTCTTCAAGTCTCCTCAGAAATCCACTTAATTACAGAAAAATCCACAAAAATCCTGAAAAATCCCACAAAAATCCTAAAATCTTCTCAAAATTATATAAATTTCCAGAAACATCCCACAAAATCTACACAAGTTTCCATAAAATTCCCTAAATCCCCTTAGAACCATACCAAATTCCAGGAACATGCCACAAAATTCCCTAAATCTCCTCAATATCCCACAAAATTCCGCAAAAATCACACAAAACCTCCACAAGTTTCTACAAAATCTAAAAAGAATTCCTCAAAATCCTTCAGGTCTCCTCAGAATCCCACAGAATTCCAGAAAAATCCCCACAAAATTCCAGAGAAGTCCCACAAAATTCCCTAAATCATTTCAAAACCCTACCAATTCACAGGAATGTCCCACAAAATCTCCACCGATTGCCAGAACATCCCACAAAAATCCCACAAAAATCCCTACATCTTCTGAAAACTTGACCAAATTCCAGAAACGCCCCATAAAATCACCACAGTTTCCCACAAAATTCAAGAAAAGCACCACAAAATTCCCTAAATCTTTTCAAAACACCACAAAATTCCTGAAAAGCCCCACCAAATTCCAGAAACATCCCACAAAATCCCCTCAATATCCAACAAAATTCCAGAAAAATCCCACAAAACTCCCTAAATCTTCTCAAAACATGACCAAATTTCACAAAAATACCACCAAATCTCCACAAATTCCCACAAAATACATGAAAAATCTCTCAAGATCCCGAAATCGCCTCAATATCCCGCAAAATTCCACAAAAATCACACAAAACCACTACAAGTTTCCACAAAATCTAAGAAAAATTCCTCAAAATTCTTCAAGTCTGTTCGGAATCCCACAAAATTCCCTAAATCTTCTCAAAACCATACCAATTCACAGGAACATCCCACAAAATCTCCACCGATTCCCACAAAATCCTAAAAAATTCCCTAAATCTTCTCAAAACACAACCAAATTCTAGAAAAAATCCCACCAAATCTCCACAAATTCCCACAAAATACATGAAAAATCTCTCAAGATCCCTAAATCTCCTCAATATCCCACAAAATTCCACCAAAAATCACACAAAACCTCCACAAGTTTCTACAAAATCTAAAAAAAAATTCTCAGAATTTTTCAAGTCTCCTCAAAACCACACCAAGTCCTTGAAAAGGCCCACAAAATTCCAGGTAAATCCCACAGAATCTCCACAAATAACCACAAAATCTAAAAAGAATTCCTCAAAATTCTTCAGGTCTCCTCAGAATCCCACACAATTCCAGAAAAATCCCCACAAAATTCCAGAGAAGACCCACAAAATTCCCTAAATCATTTCAAAACCCTACCAATTCACAGGAATGTCCCACAAAATCTCCACCGATTGCCAGAACATCCCACAAAAATCCCACAAAAATCCCTACATCTTCTGAAAACTCGACCAAATTCCAGAAACGCCCCATAAAATCACCACAGTTTCCCACAAAATTCAAGAAAAGCACCACCAAATTCCAGAAACATCCCACATAATGTCCTCAATATCCAACAAAATCCCAGAAAATTCCAACCAAATTCCCTAAATCTTTTCAAAACATGACCAAATTCTAGAAAAAAATCCCACCAAATCTCCACAAATTCCCACAAAATACATGAAAAATCTCTCAAGATCCCGAAATCGCCTCAATATCCCGCAAAATTCCACAAAAATCACACAAAACCACTACAAGTTTCCACAAAATCTAAGAAAAATTCCTCAAAATTCTTCAAGTCTGTTCGGAATCCCACAAAATTCCCTAAATCTCCTCAAAACCATACCAATTCAGAGGAACAACCCACAAAATCTCCACCGATTCCCACAAAATCCTAAAAAATTCCCTAAATCTTCTCAAAACACAACCAAATTCTAGAAAAAATCCCACCAAATCTCCACAAATTCTCACACAATACATGAAAAATCTCTCAAGATCCCTAAATCTCCTCAATATCCCGCAAAATTCCACAAAAATCACACAAAACCTCCACAAGTTTCCACAAAATCTATGGATGCTAACTTTGGAACAGGCTGCAGGGAGCTGCAGAGACTGCAGGCCCATAGCCTCTCAGTCCTGCCTGAGAAGCTAGCCTGGGAATTCAAAGGAGGATTTCAAAACAATCCTCAGAGACAGAAAACAACTGCCAGGGGCAGTTTGTCTGTTCTCTTCTTTCCTCTTGCAGGACATGGTCAGGGGGGCAGAGTGCCCCTGACCAATGATGGTAATGTAGCACTTTGCTAGCCAATAAGAGTTTCTTTTCTGTACTTTCCACAAATCTGTCTATAAGACAGGGCTAAAGCAACAAACTAAGGAATTCTCGTGTTGTGACTCCCTGGAGAGTCCAGTGTCGTTCTTTATCGCCGTTCCCAATCAGAGCGACATAAATCTAAGAAAAATTCCTCAAAATTCTTCAGGTCTCCTCAGAAATCCACAGAATTCCAGAAAAATCCACAAAAATCCTGAAAAATCCCACAAAAATCCCTAAATCTTCTCAAAACATGACCAAATTCCTCAAAAATCCCTCCAAATCTCCACAAATTCTTATGAAATACATGAAAAATCCCTGATAATTCGTCAATTCTCTGCAGAATCTCACACAATTCCAGAAAAGTCCCTCAAACTTCCACAAACATTCCACAAAATCTCCCCAATATCCGACAAAATTCCAGGAAAAATCCCACAAAAATTCCCTAAATCTTTTCAAAACCCAGCTGGTTTCCCGAAAAATACCACCAAATCTCCACAAATTCCCACACAATACATGAAAAAACCCTCAAGATCCCTAAATCGCCTCAATATCCCACAAAATTCCTCAAAAATCACACAAAACCTCCACAAGGTTCTACAAAATCTAAAAAAAATTCCTCAAAATCCTTCAGGTCTGTTCAGAATCCCACAGAATTCCAGAAAAATCCACAAAAATCCTGAAAAATCCCACAAAAATCCTAAAATCTTCTCAAAATCTTAAAAAATTCCAGAAACATCCCACAAAATCTACACAAGTTTCCATAAAATTCAAGAAAAATCCCACAAAATTCCCTAAATCCCCTTAAAACCATACCAAATTCCAGGAACATGCCACAAAATTCCCTAAATCTCCTCAATATCCCACAAACTTCCACAAAAATCACACAAAACCAGTGCAAGTTTCCACAAAAATCTAAGAAAAATTCCTCAAAATTCTTCAAGTCTCTTCAGAATCCCACAGAATTCCAGAAAAATCCTACAAAATTCCTGGGAAGTCCCAAAAAATTCCCTAAATCTTCTCAAAACACGACCAAATTCTAGAAAAAAATCCCACCAAATCTCCACAGATTCCCACAAAATACATGAAAAAATCCCTCAAGATCCCTAAATCGCCTCAATATCCCGCAAAATTCCACAAAAATCACACAAAACCTCCACAACTTTCCACAAAATCTAAGGAAAAATTCCTCAAAATTCTTCAAGTCTCCTCAGAAATCCACTTAATTCCAGAAAAATCCACAAAAATCCTGAAAAATCCCACAAAAATCCTAAAATCTTCTCAAAATTATATAAATTTCCAGAAACATCCCACAAAATCTACACAAGTTTCCATAAAATTCCCTAAATCCCCTTAGAACCATACCAAATTCCAGGAACATGCCACAAAATTCCCTAAATCTCCTCAATATCCCACAAAATTCCGCAAAAATCACACAAAACCTCCACAAGTTTCTACAAAATCTAAAAAGAATTCCTCAAAATCCTTCAGGTCTCCTCAGAATCCCACAGAATTCCAGAAAAATCCCCACAAAATTCCAGAGAAGACCCACAAAATTCCCTAAATCATTTCAAAACCCTACCAAGTCACAGGAATGTCCCACAAAATCTCCACCGATTGCCAGAACATCCCACAAAAATCCCACAAAAATCCCTACATCTTCTGAAAACTCGACCAAATTCCAGAAACGCCCCATAAAATCACCACAGTTTCCCACAAAATTCAAGAAAAGCACCACCAAATTCCAGAAACATCCCACATAATGTCCTCAATATCCAACAAAATTCCAGAAAATTCCAACCAAATTCCCTAAATCTTTTCAAAACATGACCTAATTCTAGAAAAAAATCCCACCAAATCTCCACAAATTCCCACAAAATACATGAAAAATCTCTCAAGATCCCGAAATCGCCTCAATATCCCACAAAATTCCACAAAAATCACACAAAACCACTACAAGTTTCCACAAAATCTAAGAAAAATTCCTCAAAATTCTTCAAGTCTGTTCGGAATCCCACAAAATTCCCTAAATCTTCTCAAAACCATACCAATTCACAGGAACATCCCACAAAATCTCCACCGATTCCCACAAAATCCTAAAAAATTCCCTAAATCTTCTCAAAACACAACCAAATTCTAGAAAAAATCCCACCAAATCTCCACAAATTCTCACACAATACATGAAAAATCTCTCAAGATCCCTAAATCTCCTCAATATCCCGCAAAATTCCACAAAAATCACACAAAACCTCCACAAGTTTCCACAAAATCTATGGATGCTAACTTTGGAACAGGCTGCAGGGAGCTGCAGAGACTGCAGGCCCATAGCCTCTCAGTCCTGCCTGAGAAGCTAGCCTGGGAATTCAAAGGAGGATTTCAAAACAATCCTCAGAGACAGAAAACAACTGCCAGGGGCAGTTTGTCTGTTCTCTTCTTTCCTCTTGCAGGACATGGTCAGGGGGGCAGAGTGCCCCTGACCAATGATGGTAATGTAGCACTTTGCTAGCCAATAAGAGTTTCTTTTCTGTACTTTCCACAAATCTGTCTATAAGACAGGGCTAAAGCAACAAACTAAGGAATTCTCGTGTTGTGACTCCCTGGAGAGTCCAGTGTCGTTCTTTATCGCCGTTCCCAATCAGAGCGACATAAATCTAAGAAAAATTCCTCAAAATTCTTCAGGTCTCCTCAGAAATCCACAGAATTCCAGAAAAATCCACAAAAATCCTGAAAAATCCCACAAAAATCCCTAAATCTTCTCAAAACATGACCAAATTCCTCAAAAATCCCTCCAAATCTCCACAAATTCTTATGAAATACATGAAAAATCCCTGATAATTCGTCAATTCTCTGCAGAATCTCACACAATTCCAGAAAAGTCCCTCAAACTTCCACAAACATTCCACAAAATCTCCCCAATATCCAACAAAATTCCAGGAAAAATCCCACAAAAATTCCCTAAATCTTTTCAAAACCCAGCTGGTTTCCCGAAAAATACCACCAAATCTCCACAAATTCCCACACAATACATGAAAAAACCCTCAAGATCCCTAAATCGCCTCAATATCCCACAAAATTCCTCAAAAATCACACAAAACCTCCACAAGGTTCTACAAAATCTAAAAAAAATTCCTCAAAATCCTTCAGGTCTGTTCAGAATCCCACAGAATTCCAGAAAAATCCACAAAAATCCTGAAAAATCCCACAAAAATCCTAAAATCTTCTCAAAATCTTAAAAAATTCCAGAAACATCCCACAAAATCTACACAAGTTTCCATAAAATTCAAGAAAAATCCCACAAAATTCCCTAAATCCCCTTAAAACCATACCAAATTCCAGGAACATGCCACAAAATTCCCTAAATCTCCTCAATATCCCACAAACTTCCACAAAAATCACACAAAACCAGTGCAAGTTTCCACAAAAATCTAAGAAAAATTCCTCAAAATTCTTCAAGTCTCTTCAGAATCCCACAGAATTCCAGAAAAATCCTACAAAATTCCTGGGAAGTCCCAAAAAATTCCCTAAATCTTCTCAAAACACGACCAAATTCTAGAAAAAAATCCCACCAAATCTCCACAGATTCCCACAAAATACATGAAAAAATCCCTCAAGATCCCTAAATCGCCTCAATATCCCGCAAAATTCCACAAAAATCACACAAAACCTCCACAACTTTCCACAAAATCTAAGGAAAAATTCCTCAAAATTCTTCAAGTCTCCTCAGAAATCCACTTAATTCCAGAAAAATCCACAAAAATCCTGAAAAATCCCACAAAAATCCTAAAATCTTCTCAAAATTATATAAATTTCCAGAAACATCCCACAAAATCTACACAAGTTTCCATAAAATTCCCTAAATCCCCTTAGAACCATACCAAATTCCAGGAACATGCCACAAAATTCCCTAAATCTCCTCAATATCCCACAAAATTCCGCAAAAATCACACAAAACCTCCACAAGTTTCTACAAAATCTAAAAAGAATTCCTCAAAATCCTTCAGGTCTCCTCAGAATCCCACAGAATTCCAGAAAAATCCCCACAAAATTCCAGAGAAGACCCACAAAATTCCCTAAATCATTTCAAAACCCTACCAAGTCACAGGAATGTCCCACAAAATCTCCACCGATTGCCAGAACATCCCACAAAAATCCCACAAAAATCCCTACATCTTCTGAAAACTCGACCAAATTCCAGAAACGCCCCATAAAATCACCACAGTTTCCCACAAAATTCAAGAAAAGCACCACCAAATTCCAGAAACATCCCACATAATGTCCTCAATATCCAACAAAATTCCAGAAAATTCCAACCAAATTCCCTAAATCTTTTCAAAACATGACCTAATTCTAGAAAAAAATCCCACCAAATCTCCACAAATTCCCACAAAATACATGAAAAATCTCTCAAGATCCCGAAATCGCCTCAATATCCCACAAAATTCCACAAAAATCACACAAAACCACTACAAGTTTCCACAAAATCTAAGAAAAATTCCTCAAAATTCTTCAAGTCTGTTCGGAATCCCACAAAATTCCCTAAATCTTCTCAAAACCATACCAATTCACAGGAACATCCCACAAAATCTCCACCGATTCCCACAAAATCCTAAAAAATTCCCTAAATCTTCTCAAAACACAACCAAATTCTAGAAAAAATCCCACCAAATCTCCACAAATTCTCACACAATACATGAAAAATCTCTCAAGATCCCTAAATCTCCTCAATATCCCGCAAAATTCCACAAAAATCACACAAAACCTCCACAAGTTTCCACAAAATCTATGGATGCTAACTTTGGAACAGGCTGCAGGGAGCTGCAGAGACTGCAGGCCCATAGCCTCTCAGTCCTGCCTGAGAAGCTAGCCTGGGAATTCAAAGGAGGATTTCAAAACAATCCTCAGAGACAGAAAACAACTGCCAGGGGCAGTTTGTCTGTTCTCTTCTTTCCTCTTGCAGGACATGGTCAGGGGGGCAGAGTGCCCCTGACCAATGATGGTAATGTAGCACTTTGCTAGCCAATAAGAGTTTCTTTTCTGTACTTTCCACAAATCTGTCTATAAGACAGGGCTAAAGCAACAAACTAAGGAATTCTCGTGTTGTGACTCCCTGGAGAGTCCAGTGTCGTTCTTTATCGCCGTTCCCAATCAGAGCGACATAAATCTAAGAAAAATTCCTCAAAATTCTTCAGGTCTCCTCAGAAATCCACAGAATTCCAGAAAAATCCACAAAAATCCTGAAAAATCCCACAAAAATCCCTAAATCTTCTCAAAACATGACCAAATTCCTCAAAAATCCCTCCAAATCTCCACAAATTCTTATGAAATACATGAAAAATCCCTGATAATTCGTCAATTCTCTGCAGAATCTCACACAATTCCAGAAAAGTCCCTCAAACTTCCACAAACATTCCACAAAATCTCCCCAATATCCAACAAAATTCCAGGAAAAATCCCACAAAAATTCCCTAAATCTTTTCAAAACCCAGCTGGTTTCCCGAAAAATACCACCAAATCTCCACAAATTCCCACACAATACATGAAAAAACCCTCAAGATCCCTAAATCGCCTCAATATCCCACAAAATTCCTCAAAAATCACACAAAACCTCCACAAGGTTCTACAAAATCTAAAAAAAATTCCTCAAAATCCTTCAGGTCTGTTCAGAATCCCACAGAATTCCAGAAAAATCCACAAAAATCCTGAAAAATCCCACAAAAATCCTAAAATCTTCTCAAAATCTTAAAAAATTCCAGAAACATCCCACAAAATCTACACAAGTTTCCATAAAATTCAAGAAAAATCCCACAAAATTCCCTAAATCCCCTTAAAACCATACCAAATTCCAGGAACATGCCACAAAATTCCCTAAATCTCCTCAATATCCCACAAACTTCCAGAAAAATCACACAAAACCAGTGCAAGTTTCCACAAAAATCTAAGAAAAATTCCTCAAAATTCTTCAAGTCTCCTCAGAAATCCACTTAATTCCAGAAAAATCCCACAAAATTCCTGGGAAGTCCCAAAAAATTCCCTAAATCTTCTCAAAACACGACCAAATTCTAGAAAAAATCCCACCAAATCTCCACAGATTCCCACAAAATACATGAAAAAATCCCTCAAGATCCCTAAATCGCCTCAATATCCCACAAAATTCCTCAAAAATCACAAAACCTCCACAAGTTTCCACAAAATCTAAGAAAAATTCCTCAAAATTCTTCAAGTCTCCTCAGAAATCCACTTAATTACAGAAAAATCCACAAAAATCCTGAAAAATCCCACAAAAATCCTAAAATCTTCTCAAAATTATATAAATTTCCAGAAACATCCCACAAAATCTACACAAGTTTCCATAAAATTCCCTAAATCCCCTTAGAACCATACCAAATTCCAGGAACATGCCACAAAATTCCCTAAATCTCCTCAATATCCCACAAAATTCCGCAAAAATCACACAAAACCTCCACAAGTTTCTACAAAATCTAAAAAAAATTTCTCAGAATTTTTCAAGTCTCCTCAAAACAACACAAAGTCCTTGAAAAGGCCCACAAAATTCCAGGTAAATCCCACAGAATCTCCACAAATAACCACAAAATCTAAAAAGAATTCCTCAAAATTCTTCAGGTCTCCTCAGAATCCCACAGAATTCCAGAAAAATCCCCACAGAGTTCCAGAAAAATCCCCACAAAATTCCAGAGAAGATCCACAAAACTCCCTAAATCATTTCAAAACCCTACCAATTCACAGGAATGTCCCACAAAATTGTAGGAGACGCTTTCTTGGGACGGTCAGAGACACGGCAAAGACCTCTATAATCGAGTTAAGTGTTAGAAGTTTATTTCAGGGCGTGGGGTAGAGAGATAGAGAGAGAACAAGAGAGGGCAAGAGAGACGGAAAAAAAGGAGCAAGCAAGAGAAAAAAGAGAGAGAAGAAGAGAGCAAAAAAGACCGAGCTCTTCTATACCACTACTTATATAACCTATACCTTTGAATATTCTATTCCTTAACTAACCAATCTTTCTAAGTATACTAATATAGTAACATTTGTGTACAACCTATAGAAATTGCTATTTTTGCATATTTTTAGTTATCTCAGGGTCCTTCAGACCTTTCCTTATAAGGCTGGGATGAGGGGTCTCAGCTTGGTTTTATTGCAGGAAAGAATGTGTTCTGGCATACCAGCCCGGTTGGTTTCTTTGAATTATTCAAACCGTGCTATCATTTGTATTTCTTCCTTAGCCTTTCTGGCTACAAAATCATATTTATAATTTCTTTCTAATTCTACCTTCCCAACACAAAATCTCCACCGATTGCCAGAACATCCCACAAAAATCCCACAAAATTCCCTAAATCTTCTGAAAACTCAACCAAATTCCAGAAACGCCCCATAAAATCACCACAGTTTCCCACAAAATTCAAGAAAAGCACCACAAAATTCCCTAAATCTTTTCAAAACATGACCAAATTTCACAAAAAACCACCAAATCTCCAGAAATCCCCACAAAATACATGAAAAATCCCTGATAATTCGACAATTCTCTGCAGAATCCCATAAAATTCCAGAATAGTCCCTCAAAGTTCCACAAACATCCCACAAAATGTCCACAAATGTCCACAAAATCCAAGAAAAATCCCACTAAATTCCCTAAATCTTCTCAAAACCCAACTGAATTCCAGAAAAATCCCACCAAATCTCCACAAATTCCCACAAAATACATGAAAAATCCCTCAAGATCCCTAAATCGCCTCAATATCCCGCGAAATTCCACAAAAATCACACAAAACCTCCACAAGTTTCCACAAAATCTAAGAAAAATTCCTCAAAATTCTTCAAGTCTCCTCAAAACCACACAAAGTCGTTGAAAAGGCCCACAAAATCCCAGAATAATCCCACAAAATCTCCTCAATAGCACCGAAAATTCTGGAAAAGCCCCACAAAATTGCAGAAAAATGCCACAAAATTCCCTAAATTTTCTCAAAACATTACAAAATTCCACGGACATCCCACAAAATCTCCACCAATTTCCACAAAATTGAAGAAAATTCCCTCCAAATTCTTCAGCTCTCCTCCAAATCCCACAAAATTCTCTACAAGCCCCACACAATTCTTTAAATCTTCTCAATATCCCACCAAATTCCAGAACCATCTCACAAAATCTCCACCAATTTCCAAAAAATTCAAGAAATATCCCTCCAAATTCTTCAAGTCTCCTCCAAATCCCACAAAAATCCCACAAAATACCAGACTCATCCCACAAAATCTCCTCAATATCACAAAAACTTCTGGAAAAGCCCCACAAAATTGCAGATAAATGCCACAAAATTCCCTAAATCTTCTCAAAACATTATAAAATTCCACAGACATCTCACAAAATCTCCACCAATTTCCACAAAATCGAAGAAAATTCCCTCCAAATTCTTTCTGCAATTTTGTTAGGGCTTTTCCAGAATTTTTGGTGATATTGAGAAGATTTTGTGGGCTGTTTCTGGAATTTTGTGGGATTTTTCTGGGATTTGTACGAGACTTGAAGTATTTTGAGGGATTTTTCTTGAATTTTTTGGAAATTGGTGGAGATTTTGTGAGATGTTGCAGGAATTTGGTTGGGTTTTGAGAAGATTTAGGGAATTTTGTGGGATTTTTCTGGAATTTTGAGGGTCTTTCAAGAACTTTGTGAGAGTTTTCTTGAATTTTGTGGAAATTTGTTGAGATTTTGTGAGATGGTTCTGGAATTTGGTGGGATATTGAGGAAATTCAGTGAATTTTGTGGGATTTTTCTTGAATTTTGTGGAAATTGGTGGAGATTTTTTGGGGTGTTGCAGGAATTTGGTAGAGTTTTGAGAAGATTTAGGGAATTGTGTGGGGCTTGTAGAGAATTTTGTGGGATTTGGAGGAGAGCTGAAGAATTTGGAGGGAATTTTCTTTGATTTTGTGGAAATTGGTGGAGATTTTGTGAGATGTCTGTGGAATTTTGTAATGTTTTGAGAAGATTTAGGGAATTTTGTGGCATTTTTCTGCAATTTTGTGGGGCTTTTCCAGAAGTTTTTGTGATATTGAGGAGATTTTGTGGGATGAGTCTGGTATTTTGTGGGATTTTTGTGGGATTTGGAGGAGACTTGAAGAATTTGGAGGGATATTTCTTGAATTTTTTGGAAATTGGTGGAGATTTTGTGGGATGTTGCAGGAATTTGGTTGGGTTTTGAGAAGATTTAGGGAATTTTGTGGCATTTTTCTGGAATTTTGAGGATTTCTCTTGAATTTTGTGGGATTTGGTGGAGACTTGAAGAATTTGGAGGGAATTTTCTTGAATATTTTGGAAATTGGTGGAGATTTTGTGAGATATCTGTGGAATTTTGTAATGTTTTGAGAAGATTTTAGGATTTTTGTGGGATTTTTCTGCAATTTTGTGGGGCTTTTCCAGAATTTTCGGTGATATTGAGGAGATTTTGTGGGCTGTTTCTGGAATTTTGTGGGATTTTTCTGGGATTTGTACGAGACTTGAAATATTTTGAGGGATTTTTCTTGAATTTTTTGGAAATTGGTGGAGATTTTGTGAGATGTTGCAGGAATTTGGTTGGGTTTTGAGAAGATTTAGCGAATTTTGTGGGATTTTTCTGGAATTTTGAGGGTCTTTCAAGAACTTTGTGAGAGTTTTCTTGAATTTTGTGTAAATTTGTTAAGATTTTGTGAAATGGTTCTGGAATTTGGTGGGATATTGAGGAAATTCAGTGAATTTTGTGGGATTTTTCTTGAATTTTATGGAAATTGTTGGAGATTTTGTGGGATGTTTCAGGAATTTGGTAGGGTTTTGAGAAGTTTTAGGGAATTTTGTTGCATTTTTCTGCAATTTTCTTAGGTCTTTTCCCGAATTTTTAGTGATTTTGAGAAGATTTTGTGGGATGTTTCTGGAATTTGGTGGGTTTTTGTGGGAATTTGTGGAGATTCTGTGGGATTTTTATGGGATTTGGTAGAGTTTTGGAATGATTTAGGTCACTTTGTGGGATATTTCTGGAATTTGGTGGGGCTTTTCAAGAATTTTGTGGTATTTTGAAAAGATTTAGGGAATTTTGTGGTGCTTTTCTTGAATTTTGTGGGAAACTGTGGTGATTTTATGGGGCGTTTCTGGAATTTGGTCGAGTTTTCAGAAGATGTAGGGATTTTTGTGGGATTTTTGTGGGATGTTCTGGCATTCGGTGGAGATTTTGTGGGAAATTCCTGTGAATTGGTAGGGTTTTGAAATGATTTAGGGAGTTTTGTGGGACTTCTCTGGAATTTTGTGGGGTTTTTCAAGAATTCTGTGGGATTCTGAGGAGACTTGAAGAATTTTGAGGAATTTCTTTTAGATTTTGTGGCTATTTGTGGAGATTCTTTGGGATTTTTCTGGAATTTTGTGGGCCTTTTCAAGGACTTTGTGTGGTTTTGAGGAGACTTGAAGAATTTTGAGGAATTTTTCTTTGATTTTGTGGAAACTTGTGGAGGTTTTGTGTGATTTTGGTGGAATTTTGTGGGATATTGAGGAGATTTAGGGAATTTTGTGACATGTTCCTGGAATTTGGTATGATTTTAAGGGGATTTAGGGAATTTTGTGCGATTTTTGTGGGATTTTTTGGGAATCGGTGGAGATTTTGTGGGATGTTTCTGGAGTTTTTTAATGTTTTGAGAAGATTTTAGGATTTTTGTGGGATTTTTCAGTATTTTTGTGGATTTTTCTGGAATTATGTGGGATTCTGAACAGACTTGAAGAATTTTGAGGAATT
Organism: Cyanistes caeruleus; assembly: GCF_971803275.1. Lineage (NCBI taxonomy): Eukaryota > Metazoa > Chordata > Aves > Passeriformes > Paridae > Cyanistes > Cyanistes caeruleus. The sequence goes on from NW_028255956.1 coordinate 169,218, forward strand.
TGTTTTATATTTTGTGGGAATTTGTGGAGATTCTGTGGGATTTTTCTGGAATTTTGTGGGCCTTTTCACGGACTTTGTGTGGTTTTGAGGAGACTTGAAGTATTTTGAGGAATTTTTCTTAGATTTTGTGGAAACTTGTGGAGGTTTTGTGTGATTTTTGTGGAATTTTCTTGGATATTGAGGCGATTTAGGGATCTTGAGGGATTTTTCATGTATTTTGTGGGAATTTGTGGAGATTTGGTGGGATTTTTGTGGAATTTGATTGTGTTTTGAGAAGATTTAGGGAATTTGGTGGGATTTTCTGGGAATCGGTGGAGATTTTGTGGCGCATTCTTATCATTCCATTGGTGATTGGGTTGACTTTCCAGATATGTTTTAGGGATTATCCATGGCTGTCGTCTTCCCAACTGGCTAATCTTCTTTCACAGTAAAGGTTTTAGATTTAAATGTAGCTTTCCAAATGGCACAAGTCTGCCGCCACTCACGTTATGGTCCAAGCACAACTTCCTTTCCAGGGTTTTGTGTGGCTCAGAAGCCATCTATGTTTGTTGCTGAATTGATAAGAGCTTTGTAACAGTAAAATATTTTACCCAGCCACTACTTCCACCACTAAAAACCAACCAAACAAAAAGAATAGACATCTTGACTTGTTGTGTAGCTCATGATGCAGAAAATTGGTCAAAGATTATTTTGGGGGGGAAAAAAGGTGTTGTGCTGCTTATGGTAATTTAAAAAACTTACGGACTTCAGTGCTAAAAATTAGAATCTAGGCCTTTGAGGAGATTTATTTGTTCTTGCAATTATCCTGGTTTAATGGAGTTGACTAAGATATTTGAGATGTTTTTTCACTCTATTGCACCAAAGCACTTGAAATAAGCATCTGAAATGTAGTTTTTATGTCTGAACAGACCAGCCTTTTCAAATACTGGCTTCAAAATCCTGACCTGAAAGAATGTGCTTCAGACAAAACCAACAAAGATGAGCTTAACACTTGATGCTAGGAAAAAAACCTTCAACTAAACAAATCTGTAATCACTTTTTTTAACATGAAAAATAAAACTTGGTTGAAGATTCTGTTACTTAAAGTAGGTGATAGTGTTCAGTAGTGTGAAATCTGACCTTCAATTTTTCATGTCCTTTTCTCTTTTTTTCTGGTGTGAAAACCCCTCTAAGTCACACATGTTCATTTGTTACATCATTGATACTTGTGGTACCTACTGCATTAGTTACTGCATACTAGAATATGATTTGTGATTTATAGAATCTTTGCCCAGTCCTCAGGAGGTCTCCTGGCAGATCTCTTGTGCCCTCCTGCAAGACATTTTTACTGTTCCTAGAAGCCCAGGAGAAATTCCACTTACACTGTTCTTAACTGGATTAACAGATGTTGATTAAAGAAGGAACAACCTAGATAAATTATATTGGGGAAAAAATACAGTCTTGGAAGGATTCTTAAAGGTTGCATTGCATTCTGCTTAAGTTGATGGGGCAAGGTTAGATTTGATTTTCATTCAGGTGTTGACTCTGGTTCATGGAAGGGTCACCAGTCTAAATATCACATGGCCTGTCAGCAATGACTTCAGCTGTTGTGTACATTTGTCTTTGTTTATTCAACCCTAAAATATCTAAATCCTCTGAGAAATTGAAGAATGTTATCACATGACTGAGTTTCTTGTCAAACTGAAACACAGAAAAGCATTTAAGATAAATGGGTCTCAAGTTCTGACAGAGGAAGTGGTTTTAAACGATAATGCACATCCATGAAATAGGCAGCAGTGTATCATTAGGTTTAGAGTAGTTATTTAAGTCCACTACAAATAAGATTGTTTTAAAAGGGAAGATTAAATCTGAGCCACATCCTCTGTGGGAAGGTGTGTATGTATGTGTGTATATATATATATATATACACCTTCAAAGGAATATATATATATATATATATATAAGGAAAATATAGGTGTGTATGTATGTGTGTATGTATATATATATATATACACACACACCTTCAAAGGAATATATATATCCTCCCTTTGAAAGAGAGTACCGTGAATTTAGGGCTCAAACTAGTCTCTAACAGTTGTGGTGGTTTTGTTTTACTGTTTGTTGGTTTGGTTTTTTGGGGGGGTTGTTTGTTTCTAAATGGTTATGTATTGTTGCAGGGTATTTTCCTAGGAATTTAAAGAACATGTGGATGTTCAGTTTGTACAAATAACCAGTGGTGGTTTGCAGTGACTCGTTTTGGAAATACATTGCATTTGGCATCTCATAGCTTAGGGAAGACAAATGCATAGGAACTATTTCTGTAGTATTTATTCTGAAACATATAATCAGTTTATGCAACCAAATTTGAACAAATGCTCAAGAAAAAGGAGTGATTATCTTACTTGTTATAAAACAAATTATACTATTTTAAGAACTTTAAGTCTGATTTCAAAGCAATGATATATAGTATAAGCCATAAACAAAAATAGGTTTCTACCTGTAAATCCCTGAAGCATTAACACATAAACTTTTTAATTAACAAGAATTTTGTAGTTCTTGGCATATAAATAGAATTAAAATCTCCATGCAAATGCTCTTTATGTTGCCTTGCCTCCATGTTAATACCATACCAGTAATCACACACGTGGAATGTAATGGTAATGTGAAGCTGAATAACACATACTGTGAAATGAAAGCAAGGGATGCTTCACTAATGCTGACTTTCGTGTGCATGGTATGAACATATGGTTGAGTGTGGAAGAGAATGAAATATCTGTTAGTGTCATGGTGGGATTTGTTTTCCATACTTAGGATAATCTACTGATCTCGCACTGGTTTTTTTTATATCGCTAAAGGTTTGTAGAGAGAGAATCAAATCTGTGAAATCAGCCTATGTGAGCTTGTGATCCTGGTGACACAGCCATTTCATTGAGCTTGTTGCAGCTGCCACCAATCCTACTTATGAACAGAAATCTTTTTGAATCTTCACCTGATCATTTCACCTGATACCTGGTTTATGAAGACTGAGATACTGTTGAATGTCTTGCTGTGCTAACTCTGAAAAAACTGTATTGTGTATAGTATATTATGTCTAAAAGTGAAATTAAAGCTCTTAGTGAAGATGCTATTTTAATTTTCAGGTTCGCTGGATGATGTACTGGATTGTGTGTGCTCTTTATACAGTTACTGAAACGATAACTGACCTAACAGTCTCTTGGTAAGACCCTGCTTTTTATGAACTATAGAGGAAACTATATTTGTTTCTGATGTTTTTTGAGTTGTATTGATTTATTTTATATAAAGAAGTCATGTTAATTTAATAGCCCATTTTACAGGAAAAGATCTCGGTGCATAGATGAACAGCATCTGCTTTCAAATTTGCTATACACTGTTACTTGAAGTAGGGATTATAACATTTCTAGCTCCACTGTAGAAACTGAATACGAGAATGAAACTCTTATAAGGACGGCCTAGAATTTCTCTGTGTAGGAATATATAATGAAAAACAAGCATATTAACTGTTTTGATTGCTTAAATGACAGTCCATAAATTCGTAACTCATTTAATTTTTGTCTGATGTAACTTCTTGTATTTGAAGAATCCTAAATGCTAATATAATTGTGTTTTTTAAATAGATCTCTTTATAAAGATTAGTTACTGTGCATTTTCTACTGCAGTTGTTGATTTTGTGCAACCTTTAACTTGTATGTAGGTTTCCACTGTACTATGAATTGAAGATAGCTTTTGTTATCTGGCTCCTTTCCCCATATACTAGAGGGACAAGTTTAATCTACAGAAAATTCCTCCACCCACTGTTTTCTTCTAAAGAAAGGGTAAGAAATAACTTCTCAGATTTCTAATGCCTAATATGGAAACAACATATGCTGAAATAAAAGCTGTTGCTAGATACAGTATAAGAGCAGAGCAGCCTGTTACTGTCTTGCCAGGCAGCATGAATTTGGACTAGCGGAAGCAAGTGCACATGATTGTCCATGTCTATGCTTTTGTTTAACTTGCCTGAGTAGACCAGGTCCTGCTTCCTATTAACATGAGCGTTTCGTGTTCCCTGCTCTACTTGATGCACTCTGAGGAGCCCAGTTAAGTGGAAGTGAAGCAGTTTAACTTTCTACTGCAAGCATGTGAATGTATGAACACAGCTTTACTGAAAGCTGTTAATGTTAACATTTTTTTCTAGCATAAATGAGGAATAACACTTCTCAGGATGATTGACATCAATGACTTTTTTTGGTTTGCAAACTGACAAGAGGAGAGACTTGTTTAAAGGGTAAACCAGTCTGCAGCAGTAAATACCCAAACATAAAAATAGCCAGAAGATGGTTTGCTTTAATCAAAGTATGACAGGGACACAGCTCTGCTTAGCTCTTTTTCAGCATCCTGTTTGGATTAGGGGAAAGAGCAATTAGCAAAGGTCTGAAGACAAGCACTGAGAAACCTCACACTACAGAAAAGAGCATTCCTGAAGGTCAGTGCTAGGCTTGGCCTTTATTAGGTAAAGCAGGTAGTAAGACTGTCACTGATAGGAACAGAGCAAGTATCTTGACATTCTGAATGTTGTGCAATAAACAACTTGCAACTTTGTGAGCTAGAGGGATACTTCCCTGTACTCTGCAAACTATTGGGAAGTACCTTGCAGTCTTTATCTTCAACTCCAGGCATTTACCAGAGCTGGAGATAAATGTCGTAACTGTTTTGTCCTTGGTACTTAACTATTTCAAAGCTGTGGGTTTGGAAGTTCTTTGCAAGTTGACTCTACCTTTCTAGGAAGCTGACTGAGTTCTTCATGTAAGATGATGTTATTTCTTGAAATGCATGATATTTCTTGAAAAACTTCTGTCCAACAAGTTAAGCTTACACTCTCTAAGGAACATTTTGCAACGTTTCTGAGCTGCACTGAAGTGATGTACTTTATCTTCTTGTTTGACCACATATAATAATTTTTTAAATGAGAGAGTTGTAATGAATAAAACACCTGTATACAAAGATATATCCCATTAAATATTTTCTTAAATATTTTTTCTGTCTTCCTTTACTGATGGGAAAATAATACTGTGGGGTAACTTTGCTCTCTTATGAACAGCCCTCTAAAATTTAAATACGTTTTTCTTTTAGGAGATTGATGAGTACATTGTCCAAGCCAAAGAAAGAGGCTATGAGACCATGGTGAATTTTGGAAGGCAGGGGTTGAATTTGGCAGCAACTGCTGCAGTGACAGCAGCTGTAAAGGTAAGTTTCTGCTTGCATTAATTGCTTTTGAGCTTGATATCAAACAGTGTCATTGCACTGGGGATTTACCACTCTTATATAAAAAAGATAAATTCTGCAAGTGTATTGAAATCCTGGGACACAATTAAAGGCTTGCAGCCCTCTTCTCATAGTACGTTTGTTGGTTTTTTGTTTAAGATGGCTTGCAGTTATTTCTTGAGGATCGGTTTACTCTAAATTCAAAAGTTACCATTCAGTTTTCTGTGCAGGCTTTTAACATAGATGTCCATTGTTTCTTTTCTGTCTGTGTTGTGCTTTCTTACTGATAAACACACTTTTTAAAGAACTTCTGGCTTTTCTGCTGTTTTTCTCCAATCATCCTGAGGTAATGCCACATAATGAATTTAGGCATGAAGGACTACTACCATGGATAAAAATTATCTTGACACAATTAACCTGTTTGCAACTTGAGTGAATTATTAAATTATTATGCTAAGCATAAACCTGCCTATTGGTGTTTAGAATACATTTGCTTTGCCATGGATTTGCCATTAAATTATGAAGTAATCTGTCATTTTTCCTTGATTACCTTCCTGCAAAAATTCACTACCTTTAATATTTCAGAGGGCTCTGGGTCTAGAAAGACAAAATACAGGCTAATATGTAAGATTGTAACCAATTTGTGCACCACTGAAAGGAATATACTTCAGACAATGTGTATCCTACCTAATAGTAATTCAAACCAAAACACACACACACACACAAAAAAAAAATAAAAATAAAAATAAAAGGGATAGAGAGAAAAAGTTGTATGTCCAAGTGAAACCACAGGTTTAAGGCAATCATGATTAATTTCTTCCTGGGAATAAATGGAACCATTGTGCTCATAGTAACAGCACTGAAAACCTGAACACTGTCTGTAGATAACAGAAAACAACGAAGAGATCCCTGCCTGTCAAAGTCGAGTATGTACAGCTGGCATTAACTTAAATGTCTGGGCTTCTATGTGAACTTTCTGCATTATAAATAAAAGACATTCCTAAAAAATACACTTTTACATGCTACCTCAAAAAGCTTTGGAAAAGTAGTCATGTATATCTTGTTTGCTCATTTTCTCTGTTCTTAAAGATGCATGTGGGTGGTATAGCATTGTAACTTTTTGTTTTAAAATATGGTCATAATGAGCCTAAAATACTGAGAAAGTGATTGCATTTGATCACTGTGGGTTTCTTCTTCATTATTCAAATTCTTAATAATGCCTTAAGACATGAAATAATTTTGAATGCAATAGAATGCACCTCCAAAAGAATTAAAGTATCCAGAGTGAAAATAGGTTATTTAAACAAGCCAAGGAAACCCAACAAACAAAAAAACACCCAAAGTGCTCTATGGGGAAATAAAGTTTAATTGCTAAATGCTAAAATTCAAGTTCTTTGCATTACAAATTTATTACAAGAAGCGCCTGTAAGGATTCCTATGATTTGTGTGTGTTCTTCATGTTTGGCTATGGTTGGATATTTCTTTGTTAACTTTTAGGGTGTAACTGAAGTACTGTAAAATAAATAACACCAATATCTGCTCAATTTTTTCTGAAATAATGAATAACTTTTTCTGAAATGTCTATGTTTAGACTTCATTGCTATTCAGCTGTGACTCGCAAGATGCCTGCTCTTTTTGTTAAAACTTGTTAAACACGCTCATGAATATTTGTACAGAATTAGTTCAGTGCAGATCAGATGCTTGGGAAAAAAACCCACCACAATACCAAGACCTAAAATAGGCACGATTTTTAAACAGATGAAAGAGAAGACTCATTGAAATAAAATAAATAAAATCTTTATTTTGGCATGTTAAGCCTCTTATGTTTGTCATTCCAAAATGCTGAGCATGCCTGCTTCATGCAAGCAAATGGACACAATGCATGCGTTCTTAATTTTGTTCCCTGTTTTTCAAGAGTTAATTGCTGCCTCTAGCAGGTGAAATTATTATCCCTTCACCAAGAGCTGGTGGAGCATGCTATATGATTTCAGGAATTGAATTGAAGTAGTGGGATCAGGACACACTTTCATCACTATTCTTTTTTTTTTTTTTTTTTAAATAGAGCACACATGCTTATTCTGACATAGCAGATCTCAAATTAGGAGAGGGGGAGAGGCTAAACATGTGCAAGATTAAACCTATGTCAAAAGACACTAAAGTGCCCAAGAAAACTGCTTATAGTGACTTTAGGAGGGTGTTAAAAATGGCTTGGAAACTTGCTGAAATATTTTGAATATCAAATGTGGGAGAGAGTGATTTTCTTCAAGGGTTGTCAAAGGAATAGGGGATTACCATTAAAAGGCTTGCTGGCTCTGTTAGGGAGGTTGGAGCAGCCGGCCAGGTGAGTCTACTGAAATTTGACATAGATTTAAACCCTCTCCCCTATAGTTAAATTTAAATGTATTTGGCAAGAGTATTGACTTATAGCTTACATTCTCATGCTGTATTTTTAGCTGGTACTAGTTAGCCACTGGTCATATAAAATGTAGTGTTTCAAAACCTACTAAATACATTAGCAAAATAGTGTTAAATAAGCATGTCAGAAAACAAATCTTTGTAAAATCCTGATTTCAGGAAATTTAGAGATGATAGTCTGTGCTGAATTTGTATATAAGGAAATTTTTATTAGTTAAGGAATCAAAAACAAGATACCTCAATAGCTCAGTTGATTATGGATTTGGGGGAATTATATTCACAGCACTTAGGTTCCAGTGCTACATCTCATACTTGGATACATCTCATACTCCTCCGTTTTTCAGGTCTTCTGAGATGATGCTTACCTCTGTGTTTCAATTTCTGCCAACCCATGCATTCAGATTTCTTGAGCTACTAGTGAAATCTGGTGTCTTTATCATTATGAGCAGGGGGACTGCTAATTAAGCTGTGAAATACTCTGGGGGTATTTCACAGCTTATGGAGTTACACAAATAGTGTTAATTTGTAAAGTGTTATTGGTGATGATAATATGTTTTGAGGGCTGTGTTTTCTGAATGTGTTCTAGTCATCCTGAATCTGCTGCCCTTTTGCTAATTGAGTGTTATTCTCCTGGCCTTGCTCACACTTCCCCTTGTTCCCACTCAGGACATGGCAGAGGAAGGAGGTATCTTGCAGCCAGCTGTGGCACACAGCCAGTATCACTATGGGGAGCAGTACTGCTTTCATCCTCCTTCCTGCTGGAACAGCCTGTCATGCTGCAGAGGTCATTCACGGGACAGGAGTCCCTCTCCAGGCTGAGAGGGAACAGAAGTCATTCCCTGTTAGCTTGGATTGGATCAGGGAGAGAACAGCTGAGAATGTGGGTACTGCATGCTGTAGAGTCCATTGAGAACTTGTCCAAGGGAGGCAGGCAGCTTCTGTCAGTGATCCTAGCCAGTGGGGGGTGCAAGTCCAATTTAAAGAACAAAGAGTCCCTGAGGCAGACAAAGTGGTGTTTGTTTACTCCCCTGGGTTAAGCATACAGACTGTAAAAGCACATGCTCAATAACAGAATAGAAAATGGAATTTCATTTATGAGGGTCAGCTGATGAGACTGCATACTAATAACATACCAGAGGCTAAGTAGTCTTGAAAGGAGACCCTTAAATAGGCTTGATTTATTTTTAAAAATTGATTTAAAAACATATTATGACTTTAATTGGTCACATTGGTCACTGTTAATGAATGTGGACTCCAAAAAATGGTTAGTATGTTTTAGGAAATGCTATTGAATGATGAAGAAAAATCATTCTCAAAGACTTGCATTTTCTTTAAGACAACACACAGACTTCACAGTTCATCCCTCTTCAGTGTCTGCATACATAGAAATTTTAGTGCTAAGTTGTGTGATTTTTTTTGAATTTTTTTTTTCTTCCCCTGGCATTGTAAATATATGTGTCTCAATCTTTTATGCTGTAATTTAGTCACCAGCCTCTGGCCTGAGTGCAACCTAATGTATACCTTCCTTACTGGCAGGAACTGTCAGTATAACAGGCCACCAGTGGTAACTGCTCTGCCATCTTCTCCTGAGCAGCATCTTGGAGTGTGTATATCTGGGGAGAGCTGGCAGCTTCTGCCATATCCATGGCATGGGAGTGGAAGCAGGAGGTCCTCTTCAGCTCCACCTACAACTGAATTTCAGTTTTTAGGGCAAACATGTTGCTTTCAAGCTGTAACTCTGACCTTTCAAACAAAATATCAAAGCTCTTAAAGCATTATTTTAAATGTGAATGTTAGTCTCACATTTCCTGCAGTGGAGAACATTTAATCACACATTTCCTGCAGTAGGAAAGAATTTAATATTTTTCAGCCAGACTTTTATCCTAAGCTGATAGTAATCCAGATCTTCACAGAATGCTTTGCTTCAGCAGAAAGCAATTAACAGCTGCTTTTGGGCATGGGGGTGGAAGAATCTTAAGTCTTACATGCAGTGTGAGCCCAGTGATATGTACACTCCCACAGAACACCTTGAATTTGTCCTTCAGTCTATGCAGTGGAGTTAAAGTAGATATCAATCTTGATTTGGCTAGACTGGATGTTCCCAGGGGTGGGATAGAGACTGGAGGCACTGTAGGGAGTATCTACATAGGGTTAGTATGTGTGATGGGGACTGTCCAGTTGTTGTGCAACTCCCATTCCTACTGTGACTCTCAGGCACGTGTACTGCATCTTTATTTGTATACATATCCTTTCAAACTTGTCAATGTTTTCTGTGTGTAACTGTGTGTAACTTGAGTAAAACTTTCCATCTTGGCAAGTAGTTCTGAAACGAAGGGCCCATTTACGTCCTCTCTGAGGCACCACAGGAGCTCCAGCTCAACCATGCAGTTTGGTTAAGGGCACAATGTTATTTTATGGCATATACTTGACTTTTTTTTTCCCTTTGAAAAACAAAATTCTGTATGCAAAAGCTTCACCTGAAAATAGGGCTGAATGTTCCTAGCTTGGATCTAGTCCTTTATCTACAGTGAAATAAGAGCTACAGGCTTGTAATGTGAATTCTTAGTATTTTAGTTGTTATGTTTAGTTGCTATACAATTTCCAAATGTCTTTTTGTAGTATATCACATGATGAATGAACTTTCTGGGCAACTAAACAAGTGTCTTTCTATACTTCTGCTGCTGGCCAAAACCAGCTTCTGTCACTATTTTAAGTAGACTCTTCACATTTGGTGGGTGGAATTGTGCTGAATTTGTATGGATTCTGCTGTGAACCAACTAGGCCCATTTTACATATTCACCAGCATTCAGCGACTGAGACTTAAGTCCTCTTCAAGCATTGGACATGGACTGATGAACAGTCTTTATGCTATAGCAGAGTAATGTATATACTGTAAGCTGTTACTTGTCAAAAGAAGCAGTTCTTTCTCCAGTCTTCTTCTCCATGTCCTAGCAGCTGATAAAGTATAGCTGGTTCCTGATGTATTTTACTTGAAATGCTTTTCAGTGCAAGAAGTGGAGTAGTGGAAGGGCAGGATTTTTTCTGCCTTAGGAGGAACCTTAGGAGACCTGTCTTAAGCCATTTTGGGGAAATCAATTTGACTTCAGTGTCGTTCCGATTGGGAATGGCTAGAAAGAACGACACTGGACTCTCAAGGGAGTCACAACACGAGAATTCCTTAGTTTATCGCTTCAGGCCTGTCTTATAGACAGATACGTGGAAAGTACAGAAAAGAAACTCTTATTGGTTAACAAAGTGGAAGGCGGGGGTGACACGCTCCGGCCGGGGCACCGCTCGCGGCACCCCAGCCCTGTCCCGCGGGAACACTTGGGCTCGCAGGAGAAGAACCCGACAGCACAGGGCCGGCGGAGCTCGGCCCGGCTCCCGCAGCACGGTCTGCACATGACGCGGTGCCGGCCGGCGAGCGCGGGGGGAACGAGGTTCACTCCTCTCCCCCGCCATTTCTTTGCTGGAGTGTGGGCGAGCGCGAGGTGAGTGCGGATTCGCGGATGCGCGGGTCGCGCAGGCGCGCACGGGGGGAGCGAGGCTCGCTCCCCTCCCCCCCCCCCGCGCCTCTCTGCTGGAGCGTGGGAGAGCGCAGGGGAGGCCTGGGCTCTCCCCCTCTCCCCCCCCCGCCGCTTCTCCGCCGGCACCTCGGATGGGCCGCAGCGGGGGTGTCTGCGCTTCTGTTCGTGGCACAGAAGGAAGAAGCTCGGACAGCGCAGAGGGGCTGGAGAAAGGAGGTTCTGCGGCTGCCGGCGGTGGCGCTTTTGGCGCCGGCGGAGGCTTTGCGGGTGGCACAGGCGGAGGCGGGCAGTCTCTGCTTGCCTGCCGCTTTCCCGTTGGCAAAGCCCGCGCGCTCAGCTCCGTGGGTGACGGGCGCTCAAACTTTTCTGGAGAGGGAGATCTCTGGTTCGCAAACTGTTCCTGCCCGTGGTTAAAGTTCTCTAAGGGTCCGGGCAGAGCCGCGGGAGCGCTACGCTGCTCATCTACGGTCTTATCTCTCAGTTTCTCATTTTGTACAAAGGAGGCACCCCTGGCATCAAAGTTTCTCATCCCGGTTTCGCTGTCCTCAGACTGGCTCCGTTTCAGCGCTTTAAAAAGCACTTCCTAGGTGGCTGCCAGGCTACACACGCTGATATCTCCGTTAATGAATTCCGACTATAAATGGTTCTTTATCGACAGCCAAAGTTCGAGATCAAAGGCATTGTCCATAGTTATATCAAAACCTTGCTCTTTCACCCACTGAAATAAAGCACGCATGGCATCTTCAGAAACACTGAGTCCCATGCAGGGCAGGGCATCCTGCCATGCAAGGTAGGCAAGCTGTTCATCAGCTGAAGTACAGTTCTCCATTATGAGGACTTTATCTTGGCGGCTCCGCGAATGCAATTATGCACACGCTATCGGCTCAGACCGGGATTTTGAGCTCTGCTTTACCAAGGTAGGCTGTTCCAAGCCCGCTCACCGGCAGGGCTCCACTATCCTGCTGGTTTCCAGAACCAGCTTCCTCTAGGAAAGCCTGGGAGAATTCTACTTACCCCTCTAGGGGGAAGGGCTGGCTTTTTCCCGCTCGCTGCTTACTCTCAGGGGATTAGCAGATGTCACGTCAGTTGCTTTCTGACCTCGGGGGTCGGCTGCACTTCACGTCGGGTTACCGGACCTCAGGGGTCGGTTCAACATCACATCCGGGTCACCATATGTCGTTCCGATTAGGAACGGCTAGAAAGAATGACACTGAACTCTCAAGGGAGTCACAACACGAGAATTCCTTAGTTTATTACTTCAGGCCTGTCTTATAGACAGATATGTGGAAAGTACAGAAAAGAAACTCTTATTGGTTAACAAAGTGCTACATCACCATCATTGGTCAGTGGCACACAACCCCTCTGACTCCCTCCTGCAAGGGAAAACAAGAGACTGCAAAACAACATCTGCAAGGCTGTTTAGTGTCCCTGAGAATTGTTTTAATTCCTTCTCATATTTTTCTCAGGCTATTTTCTCAGGCAGCCTGAGGAGCCATGCGGCCTGCAATTTGTACAGGCACTGTGGTTCAGATTTAGCATCCATAACTTCAGAATTTCTATAACCTTTAATACAGACACTGTACAGCATTCATAGGGCATTTTTAACTCAAAGGCAAGCTGTACTTAAGTTTTTGAGAACTGAGTAATCATACAAGTTTGTAGAAAGAGAGAGAAAAGTTAAGGCTCCTACTTCTCTCACAAGAAACCTTTTCTTTGTTATTGTTTGGTGACAATGTATGAATGGTGGAGTAAGAATTATAATAGGTTTCTTGTGCTTAAATAGCACTCTGTTCACTATGTTAATTTTATATATTGTACTAATAGCTAGTCATTAGAAAATTAAAATTAGGTTTCAGCCACTTTTCCCTCCTGCCCTTTGGTACCCAAGCAAACTCAAATAGCTTTCATTCAATTGTCTCTTCACTTTACATGGCTATTCTTAGCATGGAATAATTCAGTATGCTGGTCTACCAATGGCAAACAGTTGTTGTCATAAGTGCGGGAACAAACGGCTGTGGCCAGCAACACCAGAATTGCCTTCTGCTGGTGCTGTTGCAGAAAAAGTTGTATGGAATTGTACCCAGGTTTCTGCTCCTGCTAGCTAACATGCTGATCAAACAAAGAATTTTACTTAAAATCTTCATTTGTAAGAATGAAATTAACTATTTTAACACTTGCTTGAAGTGGAATTCATGCACAGGCTTGTTAACCTTTCCCTAAAATGGTTATTTTTTGCCTTATGCCAGAGAGGGAAGAATTTGGTGTTATTTTAACATGACTTTGAGTACTTTACTCGTGGTCATATTCTTTTAGTTGCTTGTGTAATAAATTTATCTTTAATGCTTTAGTAGTAACATCATCTAATGTAAGATGAAAGAGCTGCTGGATGACCTTTCTTTCCAACAGGGAAATTTCCATATGTTCCATACAGAAAAGAAGTGAAGACAATTGGAGAAGGAATACTTAATGTTCATATGTGATTAACTATTCTCCTGTGTAGCATTCGATTTTGCATTGGTATTATGTCAGTAAAGCTATACTAGTAAGAGAACTTGCTATCCTGTAGTCCAGGCTGGACCTCTTTGGTTTGTAGTTTCAAGTTTCTGTCAACTGGAGCTCTTTTTGTAGTGCTGCCAGTTTCTCAGTTATTTGAATTAATGTTACAGAGTGTATTTTTAACATGTTTCTCCTTCACTTTATTCAGATTTGTGGAGGATAAAATATAAAATAGCAGAAGAAAACTATCTCCCACCATACTCTTTAAAATGCAGGTGTTACTGTCATGCTACTTTGAGCTGCTATGTTTGAAGTTAACATTTCTGATGTGTGTTTCTTTTAAACACTTGCCCTCACCCACGTCTTTTTTTGCTCTGATTAAAGAAGTGAAGTGCAGCATTTGTAATTAAGCTGCTAGCTTGTGTAACTTTGTCATCTGCAAGCAATGTACAGTTAAGCATGGGTAAAAGTAATACCTAAATCAGATGTAAAGCAGCTGCATGTGTATCTTCAATGTATTTTGTTGTGCAGCAAGGAAGCATGGGCTTAAACATCTTAACCCAAGCTGAGCAGCAAAGTTAAACCTCTGCCTGGTTTCCGAAGATACTGTTGTTGTATTTCAGAGCCAAGGTGCAATAACTGAGAAACTGAGAAGTTTCAGTATGCATGATTTGACTACTATACAAGGAGATGAGTCTGTTGGACAGAGACCTTATCAGACATTGCCAGAAGCTAAAAAGAAAACCAGAGCCTCTGCAAGTGAATCTTCAGGTATGTATCTTTTCTTTTCCCTGCCTAAAAGAACAATTCACCCAAAGCAAAAGTGGAAGAGCAGAAATACATTTACCCTCTTTCTAAATGGAAAAGGCCTCAAAGAACTCCAGTAGACTTAAACAGAGTACACTCAAAGTAAATTATGGCAGTTCAATTCTTCCTGAATGACTTTCTTCTCTCATCCACTCCCAGTGTAATCACACTGTATTCATTACTCCTTGTCATTGTCAATTGGCAACAAGAATTTATTACCAAAGTAAAACTTAATTGGAAGTCAAATGTTATATAATTAAGTAGTGTTTCTGTGACAAATGTAAAAGAAATTAAACATGAAAACATATGGAAGCTCAGTAAATAAAAGAGAAAATTAATAGAAATTACTTCACCAGGTGTCCTGGGGTGACTTTATGATACTAGTATTCCCAATCTCCTGCTTTATATATATCTGTTAAGTTCTTCACCTTTAATATTAGCTTTGAGAGCTAGGGAAGTTAAAACTGCTGGAGGCTGATGGGAGTTTTTTCTCCGACCAATAACTAGCTATTTCTGAGAACTGACAGTGGTTTTGACCATTGAAAAGTGAGATCAACCTGTGAACACCTACTTTAAGACCTAAACCCGAGAATTTCTTGTTCTCTTTGGTTTCTGACTTTTGAAGAGGTAACAGGTTCCGGCTCAGCCTCCTCCTCCCCCACAGCAGGCCAGACAAGGCCACGGAGGGGAGTGGCGGGGAGGTGAGCAGGCCCAGGCCGGGTCAGGCCAGTTCCCCCGGCTCGGCTGCTGTTTCTGCCACTGCTGAGTTTTACCAGAGACTGCCAAGTAAGGAGAGGCCATCGCAGACAGCTCTAGCCGCCGCTCTGGCAGAGATAACAGAACCACCTACCAGGCCTGGGCAAGATTTTAACCCTTTCATTACCCAGATGAGACTTGCAGATTAATCCTTTTTTCCAGAGAGAGAAAGTGATCAGCATGTAAAAGAGACCCTATAAACTATCAAAGATAGTGAAGAAAGGAATTAAGCCTCAGAGGAGGTAGAGAAAGAAGAAGATGCTTTAATAAGCTGAAATATTTTTCTGTTAAAGCTATGGAGATGAACAGTAGTGTTCTGAAAAAAACTCCTTTAATTCATGACAGTATATTGGGAGGAATGGAGTGTTTCAAAGTGAGGATTTTGAGCAAATAGTGAAGTGGTTGTGGTACTGTGAGATGCTGGAACAGAGGGGGAGAAGTAATAGTTGAAGATTTGCAGCCTTTAAGAGGCAAAGAGAACACTTCTGTTTCCAGAGTAGCTCACAGAGACACATGAAGAGAACTTTTGCCTTTGAATAACTCATCCTTAAAAATGACATCCCTAGACTCATTTGACGCATAACACACCTCAGAGTGATGTGAAACGAGAGGAGAGAACCGATGGCAGAATTTCCAGGCAGCTGGCATCAGAGAAATAAAAAGCTATAAAAGAAATAGTTTTCTTGTGAGAAACTCCATAGATAGCAGAAGAAGACTTCTGTTTCTCTACAAAGACTGATGAAAAAACTCTAGCAAGAATTGGGACTGTTTTAAACAAAAGAGTTTTTTTGTCTCTATGTTGTCATGTGAAGAAGGGAATGGTTGGGTAGTGAGGCAGAAAAGGGTTGTTCTGGAGGTTTTATTCTGGTTTCTTATTCTTGTAGTTTTTGTTAATAAACTTTCTTTATTCCTTTTAAGTTTTAAGCCTGTTTTGCTCTTGTTCTAATCCACATCTCACAGCAAGAAATAAGTAAGTTTTCTAGTGATTTTTTAGTTACTGCTTTAAAACCACAACACCAGGTTTGTAGTAATAGATCAAAATGTAAAATTGTATATGATGATACGAATAATAAAGGCATCAAGTTATCATAATAGACCGATGTCTATTAACACTCAGAAGATGGTGTGTGGTGATCAATATATGGTTTTGTTGAAAGATAGTATTATTTCATTATTATGTTACATATACTGTTATTGTCATCATCACTTTGCCCTTGAGCTTGTGATGCTTGAAGGGAGGTTTTGATGAAGGTCTGGTAACTACGTAATTTTTAAATAGCAAGACTGTGATGTATAGGAACTGCTGTTTCCCACAAAAGAAGTGGGTCTGGGCTATTTCTTTTCACTTAAGACTGTCATTCCTTCTCATCCCTCCATTTTGGGGAGGGATAGCATTTGTGGGGTCCAAGGAATTTCATGAATAGTGTGCTAGCCCATTCTAAGGAATAGGTGACCAGCTGAAGGGACCTAATCTGAATTGGAGTTTCCAGAAGGTATCCTGTGCAGGGCAGTGTGAACTGGAGCCTCTGGCTGGAGAGAAAGCCAAGAATTCACAAAGAGCTGCACTAGAGATAATGTCACTGCAGCTGTCGTGCAGGATCTGTTCCTCAGTAAGAGAGCATTATTTACCTATCTGAAATAGCTTAAAAATGCTCTAATTTTTTTTAAAAAATTCTTCAGTTTATACTATATAAATAATCACCGATTGTGAGATTCAATCTCAAATGTCAAAAAGCTTTCTTACAGCTAGTTGAACTTAATGAATTTTTTCTGGTCCTGGTCTCATCTAGCATACACCTTTCATGTTTTCTTTGAATTTTCTTCAGCATTAGGAACTTAAAAAAGATCAAAAGTACACATAGATTTAGGAACACTGTGTAGCAATATTCTCTTGTGCTGAGCTGGATCTTATTTTTTGTCTGGGCCAGGAGTTCTGTGCAAATTGATTTAAAAGGCCTAGTTGTAGGATGTGGATTGTAGGATGATGCTGAGCTGGCAGTGCTCTTGCTGTGGAAAAGGCAGATGGGATGCCGATGCATCAGGTATTACAAATGCAGATAAAAAAGTATTGGTGTCACTGCAAACACTGCTACTCTGAAACAGAGAAAGAGATGTGATTCAAATCTTCTGTATTGAAAAAGATTAATTGAAACTGTACTGGAAGCAGAGACATGTTGCCTCTAAAATGGCAGAAGAGAATGACCGAATGTTTGTCTCAAGTAGCTGTGGAATGGATGATGTGATTCTAATTTCTAGGGAAAAAAATGATGAAAAAAATTAGATAAGCCTAAATAAAATATCGGCCTAAGATAAAATGTACACAGGTCATTGATAAAATTTGGTTTAGAGTCTAAAAGGTGTTCCTGAGTGTTACAGCCAGTAGATTCTGGGATAAAAGGAGTGTTCAGTGGAGGAAGGAATCAGACTGGATTTGGTAGCTTTGCGATAGGTTTGTGGTGGAGATTCGGGGCTGCTGGACCCCAAGGAGCTTTCGGAGTGTATTTTTAAGCAGTTAGTGCCCTCTAGTGAGAGTCTTAGGTAATAATCTTGGTCCTGGTTTTGTAGTATGTTAACAGTACTTTGGTGTGTTACCGAAATGAAAGAAACTTTGGTATTAAAAATGCAGGAGGATGAGTGTATGAAGAAAGATCCTATGAATGCAAGTCATCAAATGGTTTGTATTGGGAGGGATCTTTAAAGGTTTATTATAAGTGTAACCACCTTCTCATGTGGATTGTGTCCTAAAATCTTATGTACTTCTTTAGATGATCACTGAAGTTTTTGCAGTTCAGTGTAAAGTAGAAGATGTCAGCAAACTTGTGATTTCAGTCTTGACAACTGAAGAAGCACTGCATTACATACCTGTGGAACCAAGTGGCAGGATTAGAAGTACCAAACTCGTGGCAAAGTAGATGTTTCTGTTTTGAAATAAGCACATCATCTAAAAGCATAAATCAAGATAAAAATCACTGCTTTCTTAGAAGTCAAAAAGTTACAGCTACTATTTTTAAAATATTTTTTTTCTAAAGGTTACAAGACCCCACTGGAAAAAAATCCTGGAGATGATAAAACAGATGAAGAGATGGAGGGGACACATTCAGAGGATGAAATGTTTGCTCAGAAAGGCCTTTGCAGAACTCAGAGTATGAAATCTGTGAAAACTATTAAAGGCCGTAAAGAGGCAAGTATAATCCTGGTTAATTGAGTTTGTTCTTTCAGTGTATATTGGCATTATTCATAGTGCAGAAATTTATTTTTATTTTTAATATTGGAGAAGTTGTCAACAATAACTGGGTTCCAGAATGCTAAATGGGGAAGAAAGCATGTGACAACAATATTTAAGTTTGGAGCTTTTGTAGTTTGGAGTGTTTAGGGGAAATATATGTATGAAATTAATGAAGCAAGGAGCAAGGGAGAGGAGATGAAACAGACTCTGTGTTTGAAATGCTAATTTTGGCACCACCAAGCCTAATTTCAGGAAGTGTTCGCCTTGAAAGGGGTATGGATAACAATAATATTATCTGTGTGTTGTGCACACTTAAACATCTGCTGTTTAATAGATAAAGAATATTCAGAATTTTTTAGTTGCCATAGACAAACAGCCTGACTCTTTGTGATCTACAAAGAGAAGATCCTAGTTAGCATCCTAGTGCATGCATCACAAAATTTAAAGATACTCCAGTATAAATCTCTGTGAAGTCTCATAAAAGTTTTTGGGTCATTCCAGGAAAACAATTGATACTTACTCTTCTTGCCCAATTCTGTTGAAACTTTATCTTATTCAGTCATAGGTAGATTCTCTTAGTGAAACTGGGTGTCCAAAGCACATTGGAAGACATTTGCTAAACAGGATTAGTGGGGAGGTGAATCATATTTCCGTTTCATGTGACTCAGTACTTCATTATAATTTTGTTTTTCCCCTCAGATACGATACGGATCACTAAAATACAGAGTAAAGAAGAGACCCGTTGTATACTTTTAAGTGTACTGCACAATTCCTGCAAGAGAAACTGCTGTACTATAGTAACTTGAATTCAAGTGTTAAAGATCTGTGTACAATGCCTAGAATGAGTCTGTATGGACAGATATGGTAGGACTTGGTTTTGTGAGCCCAAGTGATCAGATAAAGTATTACTCTGTTTTTCTATAATTGTGTCATGTTTAGATTTAAATCTGGACAAGTTACAGCATGGATTTCAGCACTCCTTAAATAGGAGTAATAGGAAATACTCCTTTGCCAGAGGTATTGAACAGATTGAAATAATTGCAAATCAGACTGAATTAAAAGAAGCTGTAAGTATGTAGAGCTTGTGAAAATTGAACCATAGTGTCCCCAAGTTTACACTGAAAGATAAATATACTTGAAACATTTTTCTGAACTACAATTCCTGAAAAGGCCTTTTTGTAATTTTTAAATGTACAGTTTAAAAGACAGTGGGTGATGGTGGGAAAGGAAAAGGAAAGATGAGGTAGGTAGGATACATCCTTAACTTCATCATTTTGTGTCATATTGCCAAGCTTAGCAAACTGGGGTACATACAGCACTTTATGCAAAACTATATAGTTTTGCACACTCTTAATGATTTACAACTGCACATCATTTTAGTGACTTGCTACATAGGCTAGAGTTACATTTTGAATGGCAGCAATTCTTGTATTTCATGATATTTTTAAAATTCATCTTGATTCCTTAAGTACACTTAGGATGCTGTAGATATCTGCTACTAATGACATTATCAGGTGCCTTTCTATGTATTACTGGGCTGTGTAGGTTTTGTGGTTTTGGGGTTGTTTTTTTTTTTGTTTGTGGGTTGTTTTGTTTGTGTCTGTCTTCCTCCATCTAAAGAGATATAACATGATTTAAGTCAGATTTTGGTTAAAATTGTGGCAAGTAAAACTTGTAGCAATTCCAGTGATGCACCTCAGGGATCTTATCAGCCCATGAGCTGTGTGTTCAAGTCATGCTGCCGTAAAGTCATATATGATAGGTTAGTCAGGCCCTGGTTTAGTTTTGCTCTACACTGCTTTAAGAAAAAATATATTTTTATATATATGTACTTTAGAACATGTATGAGTGTATATTTCATACTATATGTGGATTCTAAGATGGTCTGTGTAGTACTTTTTTTTTATTGCTAAAGTTATTACTAAAATATTTGCATATAAATAGCTTCTTCTAAAGATCTAGTTGATTTAGTCAATCATTTTATAACCTAGAATCCCATGGCATATCTACACAGAGATTAATTTTGAAATGACTTTCAATGCAGTGATTTGTCAAAATTACTTTTTTAGGTCACCTTTGGTATTATTTTCTGCAGTTCTGAGAATTAGACTGATTCTAATTTTCTGTGTTACTATATTCTACTGTGGCTTTAGGGAGAAACAACCCATTTCTTGCAGATAGTAGTTTATTATGTATCTTTGGGACAGACCTTGTGACTTGCCTCAAAGAGAACATAGCATGGATTCCTCATATCCTTGGATCTCTGACTTCAATCCTCAGACCTTCCCCCAGGTATTGACAATCATCTGCTGTTGGTGTTGTTGCTGTCTAGCTGTGGGAAATGTCTGCAAGCCATGTGCAAAGCTGTGCTCAAAATGCAACAGCACTTAGAGCATCTCTGAGGAACCTCGGTGCTTTAGTGAGAAGTCCCAGCAGGCC
Source organism: Cyanistes caeruleus (assembly GCF_971803275.1). NCBI lineage: Eukaryota > Metazoa > Chordata > Aves > Passeriformes > Paridae > Cyanistes > Cyanistes caeruleus. The sequence continues at coordinate 190,125 of NW_028255956.1, forward strand.
ATGTGTGATTAAAAGGATGAAGTTTGTAATACTTAACTCAGAAACACAGTTTGATACCAGAAGACAGGAAGGCTGCTGTCTCCCAAATGAATACAGTGCAAAACTCCCATCCCCTAAACAAAACTGTACCTAGTTATCCAGCTTTTCTAAGGAGATGTAGGCAAGAAGTGATCAAAAAAAAAACCTCCCTGGGAGTGTGGGGCTTCTGCCCCAGGAGTGTTTGTGCTTCTCATCTGTTTCCCTGAGGCTTGTCTGTATGTTAAGGTACATAAGAAATTAAGGAACCTAGAGCTCTTGTATTTGCATCTCACCAGTCTCTGAATAGTAGACTAACCAGGGCCTGAGATGGACACTCTTACTGTATAGTTGAGCATTTGCTGACAGAGTTTTCTGTAACTAATCATGCTTGTTTTACCAGCAAGCAATGCAAAAAAAGATCCTCTTTCTACAAGTCATAATCCTGCATGAAGGAGTAGGGTAAGCCATTTTTTCAGAATTACAGTTCCTGTTACAAGTTCATGTAGATCCTGTTTTGGGAGTTGTGTTTTTACCCCATCTCTAGGACTAGAGATCATTGAAGTATTTTAGGCTCTACCACACTCTTGTCAGGAAGTTGCTCTATGTGTCTCTATGTACCTGAGGCTGTAACTTCTGGCAGACTTAACTTGCCAGCTCAGTAGTGATAAAGACTAAATAAATACTCCTCTATCTGGAACTTGCATGGAATTAGGAAAGCTGGCAGTGTTATTAATATTCATTACTGTTTGCATAAAAAATGTACTTCTTTCAGATCTTACATGATCAAATCTTCAATGTTTTCCTAGCTGTTGTCTTCATTCTAATAGCCAACTATAAAAATATTTTCTTTTTCTATCTCAGACTGATTTTGATCTTTGAATTCATTCCCAAATTTGTTCACTGGATTATCTTAATTTTTTTCCTCTTACTGTTCATTGTTAGCTGATGCTAACAATGCACACAATGACATGATTAGCTTTCATCCCAGTGATACATAGTTCTCCTTACTGAATTTAATTTAGTTTGGGTTTGAAATATTACAATCTTTTAACGTTAGTTACACGAAATTTTCAAACTTTTCTTGCCTTAGCAACTGCAGAAGTCATCTGTCTAGCTCTTACAGGAAACTTCTTGAAAAAAATGTTAAAAATTGATGTTTATTATTCATTGTGGATTTGGAATGTAAAATGTAGTTCATGCCAAATTATCTAATCTTCTGAAAAAAGTGTTTTCTGAGAACTGACTGACTGCCACCAACAGGACTACTGGTGTACTTGAACAAAGACTTGGGGTTTAAAAGTGTTTTAAAGGAGAATATGTATTTCCATTTAAATCGTATAAAGGTTTGAAGCCTTTCCAAAATATATCTGAACTGACAGCTTTCTTAGCAAGAGCCTACTGTACTTCCAAAATACCCAGTCTGAGATGAGGATTAAATTGGTGGCCTCAGCTGCAAATAAGCTTAGGCTGGACTTTGATTACAATGTAATTGCCAATATTGCTAATTCCTTTGGTATGTGAAAATAACCAAATAATATCCAACATACATTTTGCAAAATATAATGAATTTTAAAATAGAAGATAACTTAGTAAAAGAGAATGGTGGAGAAAATTCTGGACGCATTCAACGTACTGTTCATGAAAAAAATATGTTTTACTTTTGGTGTTGCTTTTATTAATGGGAAGTTGGTATTTTAAGGTATTTTTTCTACAAAAACGTATGTGCAAAGGCAATATTTTAACATTTTTCAAGAACTTATATTGTTAAATGCTACAAACCACAGAATATACATTTGGACTGAAGGTAGTAGCTTTAAAAAAAATGCAATGTAAGCTTTAATTTTTATATTATAGTAATAACTTGCTGTCAACTTGTTTACATATTTGTAGGATGGAAACTTCATTATGCATTGACTTATCTTGATGCTGTCTTTAATAAATACTGCTTTGAGCAAGATGCAGTGGATATTTTATTATCTGAATTACTATTATAAACCTAGTCACTATGTAATCTGTATTCTGTTACTTATAATAATGGTTCAAACACAAAAACAATCTATCTGAAGTTTGGAGAAACTTTTAAAACTCGTTGAATTATGACTAAGCTACTCTTGATTTTCTGCCACCAAGTTTGAAGCTGATTTAGGCTGAAATAAAATATACCCTGCCAGAGGCAACTTGAACATACTATAGTGTCACCTGGTTTGATTAGGTGCTTGGTTCAGAGTAAATTAAGATTGAATTGTTTAATGTCCCAAAAGAGTGTAACTTCCTGTGGAACTGCTGGACATGAAACTGATTCTGTTCTGTATTCCCTAGTCAGGGTTCTTCTGGTAGTCCAGAGGAGGACATGCATAGGTGAATTTGGCCCTTTCCTTTTTCAAACCTCCCTTCAAGTCATCTGTTAACACCCCTACCAAAACTCAAGTAAAAACCTCAGTAACCACATTTTCTAGGCCTTGTTTGCAAGGCTTCCTCAAGGCTTGTTTTCAAGTCTCAATAAAATATATTTTTTATATGGTTCATTGAGGAGAAAGATTTAAAAGACAGTAGCAATAAATGATTTTTAAGCATTATGAAAATCCATCCCAGAAGCACACACTGACTCTTAAGGGACCTTGCCATGATTCAGTTTCTGATGTCAGAAAAGTTCATGCAGTACAAGCACCCTGCCAAAAAATTGTGGATGTCTGAAAGTAATGCTGACTTTTTTCCTTTGTTTCTTCAACTAACGTTTAGAAGGTAGTGGGAAAGTGGACTAAAAGCTGTCTACCTGGTGCTGGTAAGATCCAATCGGGGAATAATCTGAAAATTCAGAACTAATGCTGGTACATACATCTTAGGTTAAAATGTTAATTATTCAGCAGCAGCAATGGTGACAGGTCTTTTGTGGGGGTTTTGTTGTAGTTGTTTTGTTTTTTGTTTCTGGGGGCTTTTTAAGTTCTGAGGCATTACGTATTTTCCTCACTAGTATGGGAAAACAAATGGTGGAATAGGAGGGGAAATCTAATATGTATTGTAAAAGCAGTAGACTTCCAAAATTATTTTCTTCCTTTATGTAGATGTACTCAGGGGACAGAATGGGAGTCTGTCATATCTGCCTGCCTTTGCCAAATTTCAGCAACAGATTGCTCTGTTTGCATTAGGATAGGAATCATGAAAGCAAGCTGGAGTAGACTACGACGAGTTCAAAAGAAAAGATTTCACTGTTGTCTGCTAATGTACTGTGACTACATGGATAGGGAAAGTTATAAATGACAATATAGTATTGGCTTTTGTATTTATGTATTAGCTTTTGCATATTATTATTAGTCACAAATATATTGATATGGTACAATTTTCTTTTAACTGCTTTTTGGTATAGTATAACCGGTGAGTTTATGTATGCACCATATAGCTTATATAAACAGCAGTGTGATAAATATAGCTTAAGCCATAGCGTAATATTAAAATAGAGACTGTGATATTAAAATGCACCACTCAGAAAATGGTGTAAGATAATTAGGTGGATTCTCACATTGGTGGATTATCCTAGCTGAATGATAAGAGAACAGTGACAAAAACCAGAACACCAAGAAGAATTTACTGACTCTTTGTTAGCAGGTAGTGTAAAAACAACAGGATAGAATCACAAGAAGAAATAAAATATATTGATTTAATCTAGAGGATGGCATGAAGACAAGTCAAAGGTTAAAACCAAGCTAAAGAAATTCCTGGAACATCTAAACTCACAGGAATGTTTGAATAATGTATAAACTCTCATGAATATGCACATAACTCCTGTAATGTAACAGTATATAAGAACATTGCCTTAAGCAAATTGTGTGGTTTTGGCATATTGCCGAACACCCCAGCCTGGATATTGTCCCTTTTATCTCTCATTAAACTTATTAAAAAAACTTTAAATAGTGAAACTTGTTTTTCACAGGGAAGCTTAGAAATTATTTAGAAAGTTTGTTTTTTCCAGGCTGTAACAGTTCAAAGGTAAGGAGTAATTTGACCCTCACTTAGCTCTTCCTGTGTACCACACTCACTATGTTGCATGGCCCATACTGCTTCCTCAGGGAGCTGCACCACTCCAGACAATATTTCTACTAATTTTAGTTCTCCTGAACTAAGAATACTGAGGGAAAGTCATCCTACCTTACTAAAGGAAAACCACTTGGAATATTCACAGAGTCCTCATAGAGGTAAAAGTGAACTTCATTTATTGCATAACTCAGTACATTCTTATAGGGTTCTTTCAGGGTTCACGCAGCTTAAGTAAAACTGCTGTTGGCTAGTGTATTGTGTTGTAGTGTGTTTCATGTTAATGGTATGTTCTGTTATTACCCAAGTTGATAGTTTGGTCCAAATGAGACCCTCCCACCCCATGTTGTCAATCTACCCTGAGTCTCCTGTCAATCTGTCTTAAGCCCACCGCATGCTTGGAATTCCACTTCGGAAACCCCCTAAACTTCAGCGCTTGATTAGTCCATGTGACCCAACTTTCCCCCACTACCTCCACATTGGATGATGACTTTGTGAACCCTGCCTTTTACCCTCTCCAGGATATCTCTGATTAACTGATGCTTTGTACCCTCCCTTTGAACCGCCTCCCTATTTCAGCTGTTGCATGCTTGTATTTTCTGTCTTTTGCCCCCAAGATACCCCAGAGCAATAAATGCTTTATCATCCCATGCAAAAGACCTCCCTCTTGTCCTTGTCTCCTCAGAGCGCAGACTGACAGCCAAAAAGCCATTGAGCAAGTGCTCTAGTCGCACCTTGGGTGTGCCCCACTCCTGTTGCAGGCCAAAGTGACAGACCTCCAGCCCAATGCGATAGCTGGCGCCTAATGTGGGGCCCTGTGAACAGATCCCACAGATGAACTGTGGATTTTATCCAAGAAGTTCTGGCCCTCAGCTGCCTCTGAGTGCAGCAGAGTGGTTTTTCTCCTGTGGCTCTTGTGGGGAGGAAGTGATAACCCTCTAGCAGCCAGAGGACCACTTCCCTGAGGAGGACTTCCGGGCAGCCCCTGTCCAGTGGACCAAAGGAGGATGAGTATACCCCAAGTTAGGCTGAGGGTGCTCACAAATTGTGTGAAGGGTGCACTGCTCCCCGGGAGTGGTGGAGGGGGCGGCCACGAACCTACAGGCCATGATAGTTGCCTGCGGAAAGCACCCTGTCCTGAGACTGGCCCTGGATCTTTTATCTTGAGTTTGTTGTTTCTTTTGCTGCAGAGGAGGGTGTTTTTTTGCTGTGCCGGCAGCTTAACATCAAGGAAAATGGGTGTGAAATTGTCAGCACAGTAGAGAGGAATCTATTTTCAAATTTTGGGTACCCTGGAGGGTGGGAAAGTTTTCAAAAGGGTTGTTAAAAAAGTTTGTTCAATGGCTTTTCCTCCACTTTCCAAGGGTATCCCCATAGGAAATACCAAGCATCCCCTTCTGGGATATAGCTGGAAGCAAATTAACAGCCTTGACAAATAAAGGTGATACATCAGTTGCTAAATTCTTTTCATTGTTTGTGCTAATTCGATCAGTGATAGTTGAAGAAAAGAAAGTAAAAGCTCAAACTAACCCCCTCAGCTCCCCCGTCCCCTGATCCAAAATCCTTGTCCCTTGCATCAGGAAGACTGTGCCAGGCAAACTGCACAGGAGAGCTACCAACTCCCTGGCCTCCCACAGACTTCTCAGTACCCTTGCCTTGAGAGCAATGGCCATGCTGTCAAGGACTCTTTCGTAAACCCCTCTTTCCCAGTTGTTAATCCTCCAGTTCAAGTGAATGCCCACAAAGGAAATTCCCAGGTTTTCCCTGAGTCCTCTCCTGCCCCTCAGAATGAACTCTCAAGAGACACAAGATGGTGGAAGCCACATGGCTCTGCCCCCACCTTGTGCTTCTTCTTCCCAGAATGCCTTTCATTCTGTTCTTTCCAATCTCTTCTTATCCCCTGACCCTCCCCCTACCCATGCCCCTCCTTTCTCCTCCCCTCTCCCCAAACTCAGCCCCTTCCCCAGGCAACCCCTCTTCCTTTCCACTGTCTCCGCCTCCCATTCCCATGACATCATTTGTTCCCATGATGTGACCTGGGAACAGGAGCTCCCATTCCAATTGCTGTCCTACCCCTGCTCCCTCCTCCTTCTCTGGCAGCTCTCATCCTCTTCCAGCTTCAAATTCCCATGATGGCATGGGAACTGAAAGCCATGAGCCCAAAATGCAAAACCTGGAACAGGAGACCATCCCGTTCGCTGCACCTGTTTACCTATACCCAAACAAGAGGAACCCCTGAGTGGCAATCTTGATTATCTGCATAAAGAGGAGCTTTGCAAGGCTCAGAAGGAGTTTGGGAGAAAAAGTGAATATTTTAAAGGTCTTTTAAAGGACACGTTTTCCTCAAACACACTAGTTCCTGACGATATCAGGGATTTGTTTGCACATCTCCTAATCCAAACAGAGTATCTGTTGCGGGAGAGGGCATGGAGATTATTACGAGAACTCTTTCCTGAGCTCTTGCAAAGCCCTGACTGTGCCATTGATGCAGACAACAACAATATCTCAATGGACCGCTTGTGTGGTGAAGGGGATTAGTCACAAGCTAGAACTCAGGCTGAAAAAATACTGCAGCCTGTGTTGGAACAGGTAAAGAGAGCTGCAGAGAAGGTCTTTATCCTTATGCCCACCAAAGAACGTAAGCAAAGTCATGTGAATATTAAACAGTTTCCCTTTGAGGCTCTTATAGATTTTGTTGAAAGGCTCCAAGTCGAAGTAGAGAGGCAGGTTGAGAGTTGGCAACTACAGGAACAGATAATAATGGAAGTGGCCCAAGCAAATGCTAATGACATCTGTAAGAGGATCATCCTGGGTCTACCCTTTGAGCCACCACCAACCCTCGACTTGATCATTGCAGCCTGCACAAAGAGAGCCATCATCCCAGAGCCTCAAGAAAATGAGACAGAATGGAGAAAACAGCTGCTGCTGCTATTCCAAAAATACACCAACGGCCTTATCAGTGTTTTAACTGTAGGCAGGAGGGACACATAGCAAAAGTTTGCCCTAAGAGGCAGCTTCTGCAAAATAAACCAATAAGTTCTCAGGGGGGAGGGAGACAACCGCTTCTAAAAAACTAGATGGGAAGCGTGGGCCTGCTTCGCATGGAGACAAAAATGAAGCAGGTCAGAATGGGGACCCTGAGAAGGTTTGGAAGACACAAGCTAGTCGTGACACAAAGTACATTCTTTAATACAGATGACTCGTAGGTTGTGTCAGTTGACCCTCTTGACAAAGACTTATTTGCTGGACTAGACTGTAAGTATGTCGTTATCAGGGACACCAAGCACACACCAAGAGATTGAAATCTCTCCGGCAATCATAACATCAGAGCCAGAGGCACTGATTCTCATGGCACGTTGTGTCCACCCACCCTTCTTTATGCTACAAGGCCAAATCATCACCCAGGCAATTCTGATGCCAAATGGAATGCCAGTAGATAATTCTTCACCAGGTGTCCACTGGGCAGAAGTCATTGGAGAAGACAAGCCTTGGATGGGTTGTGGACTCTGGCGAGGTGAAGATTACCTTCACCTTGATGGAGTGTTGGACATGGGCAGATGTGACAATCATCCCAACCACCAGATGGCCGTCACATTGGGAATTGCAACCCGTGATAGGTAAAGTACAGGGCATTGGGGGTGCCCAATTAGCCAAACAATCTAAGAGCATCGTCCAAATTAAAGGGCTGGATGGGCAATTGGCCAGCTTACACCCATTTGTTTTGGACTATAAAATTCCCCTGTGGGGGAGAGACACTATGTCCCAATGAAGAGTAAAAATTGAAATCCCAAAAACCCTACAGGATTTTTCATAGTGGCCGCTGATGAGTGCCCTGCCCAGAAGCTGAACTGGGAAACAACACCCAATATGGGTAGATCGGTGGCTGCTGAATAAACAAAAATTGAAGGCGCTCAATGAATTGGTAGAAGAGCAGTTAGCAAAAGGCAACATTGTGCCAACCACCAGCCCTTGGAATTCCCTGGTCTTTGTTATCAGGAAGCCGGGAAAAGACAAGTGGCAACTCATCCAGGACCTTAGAGAAATTAACAAAGTCATTGAAAACATGGGGTCTCTTCAACCAGGAATGTCCTCCCCATCGATGCTCCCCCAAAATTGGAATTTGGCAGTTGTTGATATAAAAGACTGTTTCTTCCAGATTCCTCTTGACCCTGCTGAGGACCCACGGTTTGCCTTGTCAGTTCCCTCCATCAATCGAGAAATTCCAATGAAGCGCTACCATTAGCGAACCTTGCCGCAAGGCATGAAAAACAGTCCCAGTATATGCCAGTGGTACATTGCTTCATTGCTGTCCCCAGTGCGTGCCAAAGCAAGAGAAACCATCATCCTGCACTATATGGATGATGTGCTCAAGTGTGCCCCCGATGATGATAGACTACAGTGTGCACTTGACCTAGTTGTCAATGTTTTGATTGCTGCAGGATTTGAACTCCAAAAGGACAAAGTTCAACAGCTGCCCCCTTGGAGGTATTTGGGGCTCCAAATTAGCAAGAGGACCATTACTCCTCAAAAACTGATGATCAGAAACAAACCCAAAAACCTTAGTTGATCTCCACCAGCTGTGTGGGTCCTTAACTTGGGTCACACCCTGGCTGGGATTAACAACAGAAGACCTAGCCCTCCTTTTCAGTTTATTGAAAGGGGGAGAGGAGCTGAGTTCTTCTCGGGTCCTGACCCAAGAGGACAAGCTGGCTATGGAGAAAGCTCAAGAGGCGATGGCAACAAAACAAGCTCATCGCTGCCTGCCAGACTTGCCATTCAAGTTTATTGTTTTGGGAAGACTGCCACACCTCCATGGCCTGATTTTTCAGTGCGATTAGGGCCAGAGGGATCCGCTCTTGATCATAGAATGGGTATTCCTCAGTCACCAGCAGTCCAAAAGTATCACCAGGCCACAAGAGTTAGTAGCTCAATTGATCCAGAAGGCCAGGGCAATAATGCAAGAACTGGCAGAGTGTGACTTCACATGCATCTATCTACCACTTACCCCAACATCAGGTAAGTTAACAAAAGTGGTTCTGGAGCAGTTACTTAGGGAAAATGACACACTCCAATTTGCTCCAGATAGCTACCCAGGACAAATTTCAATTCATAATCCTGGACATAAATTATTTAATTCAGCATTTAAATTAGTCCCCAAGGAAAAACAAAGTTGGAGGCCACTCAATGCTGTGACAGTTTTCACAGATGCATCTGGAGCATCCCACAAGTCAGTGATGACCTGGAAGGATCCTCAGACTCAGAAATGGGAGACAGATGTTAAAGAGGTTGAGGTCTCCCCTCAAATTATTGAGTTAGATGCAGTCATCTGAGCCTTTGACAAGTTTTCTGAACCTTTTAATCTAGTCACTGATTTGGCCTATGTTGCAGGGGTAGTATCTAGAGCTGAAAATGCTGTTTTAAAGGAGGTCTCTAATCCTAACCTCTTTAAGTTACTCTCAAAATTAGTTTATCTTGTCTGCCACTGAGAGCAACTTTTCTGTGTGATGCATGTGAGGTCACACACTGGACTGCCAGGTTTCATTGCAGAGGGGAACAAAAGAGCAGACACCCTGGCCACCCCGGCTGAGATGGTCAACCTGCCAGACATCTTTCAGCAGGCAAAGCTGAGCCATCAACAATTCCATCAAAATGTGCCTGGCCTGGTACACCAATTCCATCTAAAGCGGGACCAGGCCAAAGCTGCCGTAGCTACATGTCCCAGTTGCCAAAGGTACACAGTACCAACCTTGAGTACTGGTGTAAATCCAAGAGGCCTCAACAGCTGTGAAGTGTGGCAGATGGACGTGACTCACGTCCCGCAATTTGGCAGGCTGAGGTATGTTCATGTTTCAGTGGATACTTTCTCTGGAGCAGTCTATGCTTCTTCCCATACAGGAGAGAAGACCACAGATGCGCAAAAACACTTAGTGCAGGCCTTCTGTGTGTGTTGGGGATCCCTAAAGAGATTAAAACAGATAATGGTCCCACATATACCTCCAAGGCCTTCCAGGAGTTCCTGCAGAAATGGGGAGTAAACCATAAAACAGGCATCCCTTATTCACCTACAGGTCAAGCCATCATTGAGCAAACACATCAGTCGCTCAAGAAAGTCCTAGAGCAGCAGCAGAGTAATACCACCAGTGATCCACCACAGATTAAGCTTTGTAAAGCACTGTTTACCATAAATTTTCTAAACTGCTTATTTGAACACTGTAACCCGCCTGTTTGGCATCTCAGCAGTAACACACAGCTGAAATTGAGAGAACACCCGCCAGTTTTAATAAAGAGTCCTGAGACAGCAAAAGTAGAGGGCCCATTTGGGTTAATCACTTGGGGTGAGGGATATGCTTGCATATCCACGCCCTCTGGGTTGAGATGGGTCCCTCAAAAGTGGGTCAAATCGCACATCCTCAAGCCTGTACCACAGTCAGTCCAGTCCGCCAAAGATGTAACTGTGGCATCCCTCCGGAGGCACTGGCACCAAGGCACTGGAAAACCCTATCCCCTAATTGACTGTCAGATTATCCCTAACTGTTCTTTTTCTCAGTGATATGTCAGATTTTTTTTAATTAATGTTTACCATATTGAAGTCAATCATATAGCAGTATCCACACAGCAATCCTCATGGAGATTTAAATGTGTTCCCCTGATCAGAATCTATTCCTCAATGCCAAAACTCTCCTTCTTAAACAGAAAACGGGGAGATGTTGCATTGTGTTTCTTGTTAATGGTATGTTCTGTTATTACCCAAGTTGATAGTTTGGTCCAAATGAGACCCTCCCACCCCATGTTGTCAATCTACCCTGAGTCTCCTGTCAATCTGTCTTAAGCCCACCGCATGCTTGGAATTCCACTTCGGAAACCCCCTAAACTTCAGCGCTTGATTAGTCCATGTGACCCAACTTTCCCCCGCTTGATTTTGTGATTTTGTGAACCCTGCCTTTTACCCTCTCCAGGATATCTCTGATTAACTGATGCTTTGTACCCTCCCTTTGAACCGCCTCCCTATTTCAGCTGCTGCATGCTCGCAATTTTCTGTCTTTTGCCCCCAAGATTCCCCAGAGCAATAAATGCTTTATCATCCCATGCAAAAGACCTCCCTCTTGTCTTTGTCTCCTCAGAGCGCAGACTGACAGCCAAAATTTCCAGTCACAGGACGCAGCCCCAACATCCATATCACAGGCCTACAATGATTCCAGTACACAGATCCTACAGTGGCAATCCCATTATCAGTCCCTATTCCAGCCCCACAGTGATTTCAGCTCTTGGCCCACAAGCTTTATTTAACTGCAAGCTCTCTTCTTCCAGCTCCAGATGCGTGTTTCTCCAATGCTGCTGGCTGAAACTTCCCCAGCTTCAAGGAGCAGGATCTTCCTCCTTTCTCCAGCTCGGCAACATTTCAGCTCCCACCCTAGGGCCTATAAACCCACCCCACAGTCAATGTCCCAGCCCCACAGTGATTTCAGCACCAGCCCTACAGTGGCTATCACAGACACAGGCAAAATCCCGGCACTGCCAGCATTTCATCTCCCATGCTATGGTCCCATTATTTTGGTCCTGCCCATCTTGTTCTATTTCTAGTCACAGGACCCAACCCCAACATCCATATCACAGGCATAGAGAGATTCCAGCACACAGATCCTACAGTGGCAATCGCATTATCAATCCATATCCCAGCCCCACACTGATTTCAGGTCCAGCCCTGGAGAGCCCTTCCCAGCCCCAGTGATTTCAGCTCTTGGCCCACAAGCTTTATTTCACTGCAAGCTCTCTTCTTCCAGCTCCAGATGTGTGTTTCTTCAATGCTGCTGGCTGAAACTTCTCCAGGTTCAAGGCGCAGAATCTTCCTCCTGTCTCCAGCTCGGCAACATTTCAGGTCCCACCCTAGGGCCTATAAGCCCACCCCAGAGTCAATGTCCCAGCCCCACAGTGAATTCAGCAGCAGCCCTACAGTGGCTATCAAAGACGCAGGCAAAATCCCGGCACTGCCAGAGGTTCAGATCCCATGTTACAGTCCCCTTTTTTTGGCGCTACACATCTTGTTCTATTTCCAGTCACAGAACCCAGGCCCAACATCCATATTACAGGCCTACAGTGATTTCAGCACACAGATCCTACAGTGGCAATCGCATTATCAGTCTCTATCCCAGCCCCACAGTGATTTCAGGTCCAGCCCTGGAAAGCCCTTCCCAGCCCCAGTGATTTCAGCTCTTGGCCCACAAGCTTTATTTCACTGCAAGCTCTCTTCTTCCAGCTCCACATCCGCTTCTTTTTCCCCCTCTCTGGTAGGTGAAGCTGCTCCAGTTTGAGACAAAAGGGTCTTTGTTTTGGTTCCAGCTCTGAGGTTTCACCTCCAGGCTGAGAAATGCCACTCCAACCCCATCCCAACCCCAAAGCAATCTTTACTGTATTTACAGCATGCCCCGTTGTGTACCATTCTATGCTTGCTTCCCATATCTACAGTCACTATCCCCTCAGAACAGTGTTTGCAGCAGTCCCCGTCCCAGCCCCAGTGATTTCAGCTTCAGTCCCACAAGCTTTATTTGACTGCCAGCTCTTGTGCTGCGCTTCTGCCTCCTCATCTTCCCAGCAGGGCCACATCATGCTGCTTTCTGGCTCTCCAGGCAGGATCTCTGTTTTAGCTCTAGCTCTCTGTGGTTTGAGTTTAGCTCTTGAACCCACATTCCAGCCCCAACCTGACCATCCTTACTGCAGGAACAGCTCTGCAAGGCCCTATCCTATCATCCTCACGGTGATTTCAGCTCCAGCCACGCAGTTCGCATCCCAGCTCCATATTCCTTATCCCAGCCCCACAACAGTTTTACCCTAAACCCTACCATGTTTCTGTCTGCTCCAGCTCTGCTTCCTCAGTTCCAGTTCCTCAGCTTCCCACTACTGGTGACTGAAAGCTGCTCCTGCTTCTCACTGCAACCCGGGGCTGTTGATAAGGCCACAAGTCAGTTATTATTATCACTTCAATGTCTCTAGATATTGTCCTACCCACGCTAATGGGAGCCCAACTTTGGGGCCACTTGAGGCCTCTAGCCCAACAAGTACCTTCCCCTTCCCCCTGGGTCTCAGCCCAGCACTTGCCCAAAGGCCCCCACCTCACACCCCCCCCTCACCCCCCCCAGGCAGAACCAGGGGCTGGGAATAGCCATTGGGCCCCTGCTCCCCCATCCCAAAAGGTGCCCTTGGGCCCTCCCAGCCCCCAGATCTCAGACTCTCCTTGGTACCAGCAGACAGGGGCTGCTAATCCCCCAGGCACCTCCTGCAGGCCCTGAGCTGCAGCTCCATCCCCTTCCCCCATGGCATTTATCCAGCTCCAGCCTCAGTATTTCCATTGCCCCACATTGGTTTAGGCATGATTCCAGTGCCAAGATCTTTATTCCACACCCTGGGGCTTTATGTCTCCACTGGTCCCACAACGGGTGTTTCAGCCCCAGCCCCACAATCTCTACTGAATTAACATCAGCTATCCAGCAAAAAAGCCCCTAAAGTAATTAATTTTAATAATGAATTAATAAATAATATTTAATTAATAATTAAATAATAAATAATAATAACTAACTAATAAATAATCAACATTTAATTAATAATTTATAAATATTTAGTTAAGATTTAATTAATAATCAATAAATAATAATTAATATTAGCTAACGATTAAATAATAAATATTTAATTAAACAATTATTAATAAATAATATTTAATTAATATTTAATAGTATTAAATAACTAGTAAATAACAAACTAATAAATAATAAATATTTAATTAAATAATGATTAACAAGTAGTATTTAATAATAGTAGATAATATTTAATCATTATTTATTAATACTTAGTTAAACTAATACATATAAAGATAACAATATATCTTGTTAAAAGTCATTATAATTAATAATTTTATTATTTTAATAAAACGAGCAAAACAAAGCAATGCAATAAAGAAAATCGTTATTATTTTAAATAAAATCAAACTAAAATAATAAAAACGAGAAAAACCCAGCTTTATTCCCGATATTTTAAACATTATCTTCAATCCAGAAACTACAAAACAGCTCCTCTCTGTCCTGCAGAAGCAGCAGCTCGTCTCCCTGTGCGTCTCCAGACCCCGCACCCGCCTCCGGCCGCCCGAAAAGCCCAGGACGTGGCAGAAAGAATTGGCCACGACCGGCCCCGCCGCCCCAGGACACCGCCAGCCCCCAGATGCTGGCCCTGGCAGACGCGGGCATGGCACCCGACCTCACCGGCGCTCCCCGGATCAGCGAGAGCAGGGCTCCCGTCCTGGCGCACCGGCGCTCCCTGGATCGCGCCTGCGCAGCTCCCGCCGCCGCCCGCCGCTTGCCGCCTCGCCGCCGAACTAATGCCCGCACCCCTCCAGCTCACACTATTTATAGCCCACGGCCAGCCAGCCCAGCCAATCACAGCCCGAGGCAGCGCCGGGCCCGCCAATCCCAGCCCGCCCGTTCCCGCCGCGCTCGCCTCCGCGACCCCCCGCTGTCCCCTCAGGCCCCGCTCCCACGATCCCGCCCGCTCCCCCCCTTCTCCCCGTTTCTTTGGGCGAAGTTACGGCCGGGATCTGAATGGGGAGCCCCCGCCCACCCTTCCCGGGACCCAGCAGCACCTCTTGGGGCTGCGGCAGCTCGGCTCCGCCAGCTCCCAAAGCGACAGCGGCCGGAGCAGCACCCCAGCAAAACGGGGGAGCGGGACCAGGCCGCGACTGAGCGGGCTGAGCTTGGTGGGACCGCGCCTGGATTCAAAGAGCGGCTGTGATTGGCCAGAGCGGAGCAAGGCAGGCCGGGATTGGCGGAAGCTTTGAGGCTGCGGCCCATGGGAGCGCGAGGTGCTCAGTTGGGCGGAGCCAGGGGTGCTCGCAGGGTCCGCGGTCGCCCTGGGCCTCGCTCGCCAGACTCCCGTCCCCTTCTCCGGCCCTCTCTATTGCCCAGGTCCCGCCTAAAAGGCCCCCACAGAGACTCTATCGGAGCATCCCAGCGGCACTCGGGGCAGGGGGCGAGGAGGGGCGTAGCCGCCAGCTCGCCCGGGTGTGGTGCCAGCTTGCAAAGCTGCGATGGCAGCGTGGAGCAGGGAGCGGCTGTGGGGAGGGCGTGCACAGCTCGCTGCGGGCTCTGAGCGCCTCTTCCCTCGCAGCGGTTCCTCTTCTGCGGGGACTTGGACTGCCCGATTAGGTGCTGGCCGAGATAAACACCTTAGCAAAATACCTAAGTGCCCGCCCCTCGCCTGCTGCGGGGTCCACTGCTCACTGTCCTTCTCCCCGCAGTCCGTCTGTGAAGCTGAAACTGATCTGCCACCCGCCACTGCTGTTATTCTTAGCCGCCGGCCTGCACGGCCGCCGCTCCTTTTAGTGCTGTGTCCCTGCTCCCGGCCGCGTCACTTTACACACTTAACACTATTTCACCCCTCCCTGCTATTTACAGACACCGCCCCGCTCACTCCCTCCCCAGGCTCAGCAGCCGCGGAACTGCCGTAGCTCCCGCTGCCGCCTCCCCCCCGTCACCCAGCGGAGGGTGCAGGGCCCCGGTCGGGGCACAGCGGCAGTACCGCTCTGTGCCCACAAGAGCTCAGCATAACATAACTGACTCAAAGGTAGCTCACACAAGAAAGGAAAGAGGAAAGAAAAAAAACATCTGCGGAGCTCAAAAGCAGAAACTCTGTATCCGTGTGCACTAACATCCATGATTTTTTACATTTCCATTTTTTCTTTACATTTGACTTCATCCCCAACAGTTGTCTAAGAAATAATGTTATTAAATCTTTGGTTCTCTTGGTACACCGTGAGAACTTGGTGTTGCTCTGTATGTGTGGCTTTGGCCACGCTTGTGGACATGTAAAGTCAGTACTTGGAGTCTTCTGGACACATAATGGGCAAAGTGTGTCAGAGGGCCCCAGTGGATAAATTGCTGTTCTGTACATCTGTAGTGGTGCTGAGTTTTCCTTTGGTTAAGGAGACCTTAACCACGTTCACTGTGGGGAAAGCTGATGGACTCCTGACTGCAGGGCTGGGGTGATGGTGCTGCCTTCTGCATGCCTTTCCTTTGTGGACACAAACCAGTGGAAAAGTAAGGCCCTGAAGCAACCAGGATCCTCCTGAGAGGGCCACTCCGTTCCAGCAGCAGTGCTGAACACACTCCCCCTCCTCTCCCAGTCCTGGCCAGCGCTACAGCATGCAGGGGGAGCTGCCTGGGGAAAATGGAATCTTGGCCCTGCTCCACCAGGTACCAACCTCTTCCTCTGCTAGACAATGTGCCTTCACACAAAAGACGAGTCCCCAGAGGATGGGCCTTGCAGGCTCTTGCCTTGGAGTGGGAGCAGCTCCACCCTGCTTTTATTCTGGTGGCAGCTTGCTTAATCCCAAGGTAGAGACTGATGCTCCCAAGGTGAGCAGTCCCGGTGGAATGGCCAGGCCTCCCAGCCCTGCAGTTTAAAAAGGAGCACAGACACACAGAGAGAACCATGGACAGGTGAGAAAGAAATGCTCCGTGAGGCGAGGCTGGCTTGAACAGCTGCATCCTGGGCATTGCTTTGTTGTCTCCCATCACCCAGCTCTGCAGCCAAGAGGCCCCTGTGGTCTGTAGCACCCACTTGGTGCACGTGGGACCGCTCGGGGAAGGCGGCCAGAGCAGGACGTACTGGGGACCCGGGTGCAGCAGCCACGTAGAAATGCTGTGAGATCCAGAGACACCGAGCGGTACGGCCAGCCCAGGTCACAGCCATGCTGGAAGGGGAGCGGGAGCTGAGAGTATGGGATGGGGTCATACTTTGTTCCAAGTATGGGTAAATTCCCCATCATTTTTCCTTGTTATTTTGAACTCTAACAGCATCAAACACTTTGTGCTTCTCTGCGTTTAACATGCAGGTTTCCACTGAGTCGGCTGCTCACGGTTTTTCTCTGTTTCACCACAAAATCGGTTGTAAGATCTTTTGGATCAAATCCCAACATCTCCCTTTACTCGTGGATTAGGAAGGAAAATGTTGAAATATGCCTATAAAATACCTGTGAAAAAAAATCAAAAAGGGTTGGGGTGGGCAAGTTTTTAAAATGCAAGTAATCAGATTTCACTCCAATGAACTTGACTGTTCAGTGAAATGGTATGATAATGAAATCATCACATATACACACACACACACACAATATAACCGTAATACATCTACTAGACACATCTCAATGATATACTTGATTATATAATGGCTTACACCATTCGTAAACAACTATGGGCCAAAAATCATATTCAGTTTTCTGACAGTGACATTAAGCTTTGGCTGAAATAAAAGTCAGGTTTGCTACATTGCATGTGCGCAAATCCGGGTGAATCACGAGCCCCCGTCCTTAGAGAGTTCCAGCTCCTCCAGAGAGGCTTCAAACCTCACCATCTCAGGCAGCAGTTTCTTGAGCAGTTCAGTCGCTTAAAAAAGGAAGCACAGAAATTTATCTCTACTTTATGAAGAGCAACACGCTGCTGCCACACAGTGTGTTTGTTTAAGGGAACCCTGGCTGAATGCTTACAGGGGAAGCGACTCCAAAATCTACCAACAAATTTTACAATGCAGCTGCCAAAACCCACAGCATGGCAGCCAGGGAGGGGAGCCAGTGGCAAGTGCTGCGCTCACTGTCAAAAGTTACCAATCCTCAGGTGACTGCAATCCACGTACCTTTCTCAACAGCATCAGTGGCTACAAAAAACTTTTTCAAGTGTATGCCTCTCCGAGAGGCTGTGGATTATCTTTCCTGCTCCTTGCAGGGAAGGCACGTCTTCTCTGTGACCAAATGAAGTCCCTCCTTCTGAGATGAACCCCAAGCTATGGGCCACCTAGAGCTGTGCCCATCTTAACCTACGAGAGAAAGATTGACACTTTAAAACTTGGGAGTGTCACTGTGCACGCTGAAAAGCCAGAATGCACCATCTCCGGATAAGGCACAGAATCGCTCCAGTTGCAGACAGACATTTTTAAGTACGTACTGGAAATAGCTCGGGACACTTGTAGCAACATTTAGATCTCGTGCGGCCTCTGCCATGCAAGAGAAACTGGAGTGCCAAATCTTCCTAGGCAAAAATTCTTCTCCTTGACCAAATCAACTCTCAACTGGCATGTGGCAGCTCAACTTTACACACACACGTGGTGCTGAATACAAGAAGGAATTCCCGTTTCCTTCACTGAAATGAGGGCAACAAAGATCTAGCCCTCACAACCGGTCAGGCACACCTCGGCAGACTCTGTTAGCTCGTGTCAGGCAGGGAGAAGGTGCACGAGGAACTCGTGTGTCCGCCTCGACGCGAGCGGAAGTGTCGCTCACCTGTACCTTCCAACGTGCCCTGCAGCGCATGGCCAGGAATACACTAATGAAGTACTTGTTATGGGGAAGAAATAGACTGTTAAGGACTTTACCTTCATCTGTGTCCAGTCCTCCTTGTACTGAGTCCTTTCTGCCTCGTCTGTGGATTGAAGGTATTTCTTCCTAGACTCGTCTCCCACCACGTGGAGGCGTTTAGCGAACACCAGGCTCAGACGGGTCTGTCGGAATAGGAACAGAGTCAGAGTCAGAGTCAGAAAGAGGAGCTAAAAATGAGTAGGTGCAGTCAGTTTCAGACACACAGTACTTCCAGGGTGCAGTTCCTTCTGGTACATCTATGCAGTACCCTAAGCAATGATTTCTAAACATTTATCCAAGCTTAAACAGCTTATTCCTAATTATCACCGCCTTTATAACCAGCACTTGCTTGCCCCTGCAATACACAGGCACAGGGAGGGCGCTGCAGTTATTTACACAACAGAACAAGTAACATACCAAATTAAACACCCAGCACTATACCTCATTTTTGGAAACAAAACCTGGGCAGACACTTTAGTGTGCAAAACCCCTGTAAGAATAAAACCTGCTTTAAATATCTTAGGCATCAAGCCACAGACATGCCTATGAAATTCAGTGCAGCAGTGACAAAAAAAAGGAATTATTTCCTTAACCTGTGAATAATCACCTCTAAGATTCTGTGATGCAGTTGCCACTGCACACAGCCACAAGCGGCCTTTTTATTAACAGGCAAAAGAACAAAGGCAATCCCAATTTCTCCCTTCTTGTCTGCAAAGAAACAGAGACGGGAGAGATGCTTCTCAGAGGAGCATGGTAAAAAGACACATGGTGTAGAATATGGAACAGCTGATGGTTCAGCATCTCTTCCACTGCAAGATCCAGGGGATATCTGATGATACCTTGGAGGCAGGAGTCACAAAAGTTGCTGGAGAGGGAAGAGAAAGGAGCTCAACGCTATCTGCTCTTAGGTTTTAGCACTGTGACCTTTACCTTAACTTACAGTTAAGTGTTTCTGACAGTGTAAATCCTTTTTGTTTTGATTTTAACAGAGTGCAAGAATTCAGTGATGAAGTAACAGTGGCATACAGCCTTTAATTTCCCCTGGTCCTCTCACCCAGCAATGAGGTCTCACAACAACAATACAACAATAAATAGTTATAGAAGGTAACTCACTGTGCTGAAGAGGTCTTCAGAAGGATGGGAGCCACAGTTGAGGCAGATCCTTGGACAGACAAGCCAGAGGTGTTTAGGCCTCGTGTTTCCTCGTTACCCCAGAACCAGCCCCTAAAGGGGAACACAAAGTTCACAGGCTTCTCTTTGAAATTAACGCCCTATAAAGAACAAAACATCCTAAAAAAGCTACATATCATACAAATAAACCAGCTACCTTCTCTATGCTGCTTTTCTGTGGAGCCACAACTTCACAGAAGTAGATCTTGTTCTATCAATACAATGTTTTATTATTGATGGGCTTGTTGAAATCAGAGTGAACGCCAAGCACCCAGGTATTTACAGCAGGCAAACATCTCTCTGAATACAAATGAAAAGGCCAGAAGGGCTGCTACGTTACCTCTGATAGCCACGTCTGTCTCTAGAGTAGATCAGACGGCCTTGAAGCTGTTTTTTTTCCCCCTGTGTTCCTCCTTTCCATCCTTCTGCGTAGCCTTGTAGCAGATAAATCTGTTCAATAAAGGGCCCAGCTGACTGTGAGCAGAAGGCAAAGCAGAGGATTTGTCAGCATGAAAACCCACACTGCAGAAATGAACGAGCATCAGGGGCAGTTAAAAATCTGCTAGAAATTAGTGCTAATGTCACACTACCCTCTCTTCCCTGTTTTCCATATCCAAAAGGAAAGGAAGTTGTGTGTGAGCCAGAAAAGCTAAAAGGGTCGGGCAATGTGCTCACCCATCCCACACAGCTCGGTGTGACTTAATGCACCAAACACAAGGGAATCGTTGCCAGCTGGGCAATAGACACCACGAAGCACACAGGTTTCCGGTGCTGTCAGCAGCTGCAAGGGTTGCCTCCGAGAAACATACCAAAACAATGAAAATAAAAAAAAAAAACAAATTAACATCTATTTCCACCACACATGTTTAAATTTATATACTATATTCATTTATATATGACAAGCAATATATAAAGTATCAAAATATATTATTTTAACATGTATATGTATGTTATTATATATTAAATATATTATATACATTTTTATGATATATATTCATTATATATAATACATATATTAAATAAATGTATATAACATATATATTAAATATAAATCTGTTTGTATATATTGGCATTACTTATATTTCTTTACTTTTCTGGTTGCACATACGTCTATATCTTTATATACTTAATATACATTTCTATGTTTTTATTTTTGTTGTATTTATTTAAAAGCCCCGAAGCTAACCTAATAAAAACCAAACAGTCCCTTTATCTTAAACGGTATTTAAAAATATTTTAATATATATTTTTTATCATATTTATATACCTTGTTGATATACATAACATATACCATATCCTAAAATATATCATATTACCATCTATACGTACAGAAATCATATTATAGATTATAAATCAATATATATGTATATATTTCTATTACTTATTTTTACGCCTACATATATATATATATATATATTTCTCTATACCTTTATATATTCATTCTTTCAATATTTTATTTATTTTTATTTTTCCTATTTATTTCAAAGCCCTGCCTCTAACTAAATAAAAACCAAGCAGCCCCTTTATCTTCAATATTTTTTAATATCTATTTTGATCATCTTTATACTTACAGGTATATACTCGGTTGATAACCTGCCCCCGCCCCGCCCGCCGCTCTCACCGTTCCGGCACACAGAGCAGCCGCCTCCTCGGGCTGCTTCAGTCCCAGGGCCGGGGAGCGACAGTTCGGTCCCGATGCCATTGGGGTTTCCACCATTTCCCGGGGCCATGGAGGAGAGAAAGGAGCGAGAGGAGCGACGGCAAGGTATGGGTCGTCGCGAGTGCCAGAAGCCCCAGAATGCGGCCGCGTCAAGGACCCCGGCAGAGTGAGGCGTCTTCACTGCTGCCTGTCGGCACCCGACCGGCTGGCGCCCGGCCCCGGCGCCGCCGAGCACACAGCCCGTGTCCGCACGGCCGGAAAAGCCACGGAAAATTGCGCCGGAGCGGCGTCGGCGCCGGGGTGTTTGTCAGTCAGTCGAAAGAACGCACCCACCGCCCGGGGTCCTTCCATTTTCCCGACTTTTTGGCCGCCATACTTGGGAGGTCAAGCCGGCCATGATCGGGCAGCCATCTTGTGTGTGGCGTGACATCACTTCCGCCCTTCATCACCGCCATCTTTGTTGTGGCTGAAGCCACTTCCGGTAGAGCGGCCATCTTTGTTGTGTCACAATTAAGGCCCCCGCTGCTCTCAGCGCGTCTGCCTAACTTACTTGCCTGAACGAAAAACCTGCCGACGCTGACCGACTCCGAGCACTCCGCCCGATTGTCCGCCACCTTTCCCGGGGCGAGGACGATGGCGGCGGGGCTCAGCAGCTCCGTAGCTGGGTGGCGGCCACGCCTGCGGCGGCAGGCATTGGAGTCAACGCCCCTGCCGGGGTCCTCCCGGCCGGCTCCTGCGGGGCGGGGGGGCCGACACAGCTCGGCTCGGCTCTGTTCGGCCCCCGCTCGGCCCGGCCCCGCCCGGCTCGGAGCACAGCTGCAGTACCGCTCTGTGCCCACAAGGTGGCAGCACTGCCGCACAGCTCAGCCCGGGGTGGGCGGGGGCGCCCCTGCACGTGCAGAGAAGCGAGGCAAGAAACCACGTGTACAACCCCCTTCCAAAAACTCTTCTCCAAGGAACGCCCCAAAAATCCCCCCCATCGAAACTTAGCAAGCCCTGCCTCTAACCAAATAAAAAACAAAATACCCCTTCATTTAAATGTATTTATTATTTATTTCTATAATATTGATCTATATTTATACACATAGATATAATGCATAATCAATATAAATATATTAACGTCTATCCATATATTTTTCATATTGAATATCAATCTACTTGTCTAGTTTTAGATTACTTGTATTTATTTGTTTTTATTTCAATTTATATGAAGATATATCTCCCTATATTTATTTCTTTATTATAGATGTGTATATTTTCATTTCTATATTAATCATTGAAAAGCCCTGCCTCTAAGCCTCTAACCAAATAAAAAACAATTAAACCCTTGTTTTAAATGTTTTTAATATCTATTTCTATAATATTGATCTTCTATATTTATACACACAGATATCATGCATAACAGATACTAAAGTACATTACCATCTATCTGTATAGTTTTCATACTGATTATTAATTTACTTGTCCAGATCTGGATTACTGGTACTTATTTCTATTTATGGCTCTATCTATCTATCTATCTATCTATCTATCTATCTATCTATCTATCTCCCTATATTTATTTCTTTATTGTAGATGTGTATATTTTCATATCTATATTATTCATTTAAATGCCAAGCCTTTAACTAAATAAAAAACAAAAAGCCCCTTGTTTAAAAAAATTAATATCTATTTCTATAATATTGATCTTTTATATTTATACACACAGATATAATGCATAACAGATATTAAAGTACATTACCATCTACCCGTATAGTTTTCATACTGATCATTAATTTACTTGTCCAGATTTGTATTACTGGTATTTATTTCTATTTTATGGCTATATCTATCTATCTATCTATCTATCTCCCTATCTATCACCCTATATACATTTCTTTATTTTAGATGTGTATATTTTCATTTCTATATTATTGATATAAATGCCATGCCTGTAACCAAATAAAAAACAATAATCCCCTTCATTTAAAAATTTTTAATATCTATTTCTATAATATTGATTTTCTTTATTTATACACACAGAGATATAAGGCTGTCGTGGTTTTAAACCACTAACTAAGAAAATTATTTACTTCTTGCTGTGAGATATGGATTAGAATAAGAGCAAAACAGGCATACAACTTAAAAGGGAAAAAAAAGAAAGTTTATTGACAAACCACAATAATAAGAACACCAGAATAAACTTTCAGAAAAACTTTTCCATCTCCTATCTACCCACTATTCTCTTGTTCACATGACAACAGAGACAAAAACTCTGGAACTCTGATGGTTAAAACAGTCCCAATTCTTGCTAGTATGTTCACCAGTCTTTATAGAGAAACAGAAGTTTCTTCCTGTTAATTTATGGAGTTTCTCACAAGAAAACTATTTTTGTTATAGTTTTCTATTGCCCTAATGTTAGCTGCTCAGAGCTGCTATTATTAGAGTTCACTCCTCCCATTTTCACATCACTCTGAAGTAAGTATGGGCCATGTGTCTAGAGATAACATTTTTAAGGATAAGTTATTCAAAGGCAAAAAAAAGTCTTCTTCATCTGTTTCTGTGAGCTTCACTAGAAAACAGTTTTCTCATGGCCTCTCAGGGCTTCAAATCTCTCAACAGTTTTCTCATGGCCTCTCAAGGCTTTTAATCTCTTAGTACTTCACTATACTATAATTACTCTTTACTCAAATTTACACTTTGAACACTATTCCTCTCTAGATCCTATATCATGAATTAAAGGAGTTCTTTTCAGGACTTTATTGTCCATCTCCATAGTTTTAACAGGGAGATATTTCAGCTTAATTAAAGCATCTTCTTAATTCTCTACCTTTCCTGAAGCTTCTTTTCTTTCTTGTCACTGGTAGTTTATGAAGTCTCTTTTCATGTTGATCTTTCTTTCTCTCTCTCTCTGGATAAAAAGATTAATCCGCAAGTCTCATCTGGGTAATGAAAGAGTTAAAATCTTGCCCAGGCTTTTGTAGATGGTTTAGAGATCTCTGCCGAACAGGAGCTGGAGCCGTCTGCGATGGAAAGTTCTTCATGGCTGCTCTAGAGCGTGTGGTCGCTGCTCCAACCCGCTGCAAGTCCAGGGCTTCTCTCTTTCTTCACTTGGCAGTTTCTAGTGAATGTAGTTACAGCAAAACCTGCAGCCGAGCCAGAGATCGGCTCGGCCCGGGCCCGAGAAAAACCTTCCCCAAGCCCCCCCCATCTCCCGGCCGGGAGACGGGGCAGGCCCGGCCCCATCGCCTGGGCAGGGACGAGAGGCCTGGAGCTCAGCCACCCTCCACAGCCAGAAAACAAAGAGAGCCCAGAGAGCTCTGCTTTTACATTTTAAGGTAAGGTTCACAAGTTGATCCCACTTTTCAATGGCCTAAACTGCTGTCAATTCCCAGCAATGACCGATAATTGGTCAGGAGAAAAGACTCCAAGCACTTCCCAGCAACTCCAACTCCCTTAAAGGTAAAGTAACTCCATGACAAAGGCACAACAGATATTAAAATACATTAGCATCTATCTGTATATTTTTCATATAGAATATTAACCAGCTTGTCTAGATATAGATAATTTGTATTTATTTCTTTTTTATGGCTATATCTCTCTATCTCATCTCACTCTCTCTCTCTCTCTCTATATCCCTATATTTATTTCTATATTATAGATGTGTATATTTTCATTTCTATATTATTCATTTAAATGCCATGCCTCTATGCAAATAAAAAACAAAAAGCCCCTACATTTAAATATTTGTAATATTTATTTTTATCATATTGATCTTCTTTATCTATACAAATAGATATAATACATAACAGATAATAAAATATATTATATTAGCATCTATCCGTATAGTTTTCATACTGAATATTAATCTACTTGTCTAGACTTGGATTACTTGTATTTATTTCTTTTTTATGGCGCTCTCTCTCTATATATATATATCACCCTATATTCATTTCTTTATTATAGATGTGTACTTTTTCATTTCTATATTACTCATTTAAATGCCCTGCCTCTAAGCCTCTAACCAAATAAAAAACAAAAAGTCCCTTCATTTAACTCTTTTTAATATCTATTTCTATCATATTGAACTTCTTTATTTATACACAGATATAATACATAACAGTTATTAAAATATATTATATTAGCATCTATCCATATAGTTTTCATACTGATTATTAATCTACTTGTCTAGACTTGGATTACTTGTATTTATTTCTTTTTTATCTCTCTTTCTCTATATATAGATCGATCTAGCTTCCCTATATTTATTTTTACATGTATACATTTATATATTTCTCTTTCTAACATTCTGCTTTTTGAAATTTGCATTTCTTTCTCTTGGAAACTCTCCCAATTCATTCAGCTAACAGGTCAGAATAACAAAAATATAAATCCCTACTCAACCCCGAGTGCAGAACACGCTCGTCTCTATGGAACATAGGCACAGAAATTTCTCTCGGTGCATTTTAATACCTCAGGGATGCACACATGTGTTTTATACACTCCCATTTTACAGGGAAGTAAGAGGTGGAAAGACAAAACCCACTTTCCTTAACCCTAAGCCGTTCCTGACATAACAAAACCCTAACGATGGAGTGCACAGAGAGGGGGTTCCTTTCCAAGGGAATTTAGAGAGGTCAGTTCCTGTTCCTTGCCAATACCTACTGTAAAAACCAGAACAACTCCACAGGTTTTTGGATTCTGCACCCAGCCCTCCCACGGAATTTCCTGGCAGCTCGGGATCCCCTCTGGGCAAGGGTACCCAGCACGAGCCCTCCCCATTCCCCGCTCACCTTGTTCCTCCAGCACAGCGTGTCCCCCCCTCTGGCGGGGACCTCGGCGTGCCCCAAGGGACACGGGAGCCCCCCAGTCTCCACCCCGTCCCCCTCAGCCTTTGCTCCTCACCCCCAAAGAAGGCACAGAACAACTCCAACTGCCGTGGACAGCAGCAACTTGCTTTATTGGAAGCCTTTCTAGGTCTAGACTACAGGGCTGGGGTGATGGTGTTGCCTTCTGCATGCCTTTCCTTTGTGGATGCAAAGCCCTGAAGCAACCAGGGTCCTCCTGAGAGGGCCACTCTACTCCAGCAGCAGTGGAATGGTGGTGGTTGTGTTTTTCTGGTTCAGATTTGGTGCTATGCATTTATTTTTAGGTAACTATGGTGGTTCATGTGTATTTCTGGTTCGATATGGTGGTCTGCAGATGCATTTTGGCTTGAATATGGTGATGTGCATTTATTTGTGGTTAAAAAGGGCTGTGCTCATGCATTTTTGGCCAAACACGGTGCTGTACATTTGTGTGGTTTCCAGATGCTGTGCCACACGTGTTTTGGTGGGCCTGTGTGGTGTGGTTTATTTGGAGGGCTGTGTGGGTTGGTTAGTGGATGGTACAGCAGTGTCATGTGCTGATGAGGTGTGGTGGATTTACATGGCTGCCGTGATGTATGTACTATTTATTAGAAATATTGGCAATATGATTTTGGTGAATATGGCAGGGGTGTTGCTGTCATCGCTGACCTTGCAGTAGGGGGTGAAGCAGCATATATAACATATAAGCATATATAACATCTATACATATCTTATTCATATTGAATATTAATTTACATGTCTATGTTTATATTACTTATATTTCTTTTTTATATCTATATCTTTATGTACTTATTATAGATTTGTACATTTTAATTTCTGTATTATTTATTTAAAAGCTCTACCTCTAACCAAATAAACACCAAACAGCCCCTTTACCTGAAATGGTAATCAAATATTTTTTTAATGTCTATTTTTATCAAATTTATATTTATATACTACATTGATATATGTATAACACACAATAGATATTTTTCCTGGTTTAGGGTAAATTTGGGAGAAAAGTTTTGAACAGGGTTTTTAATGAAGAAAATTTAAGTGGTTTTTTTATTTTGTTTAATTGGTTTGGGAAAAGATTTCTTTGGAGGATCCTTGCGGCGCACGGCTGTTGACACAGCTCAGAACAAGACCTCTAAAAGACATCCGATTGGATGCTTTTCAAAACAGACGCGATTCCAAGGCCTCTGAGAGCTGCCGAGCCAAGGAGCCCAGAGATCGGAGATGCTACAAGTGATGCTGGGGTTTCTGCTAAGCCCCCAGAAGAGATAGGGCAAGGCGCATACGACACGAGAGGCACAAAAGACACAGAAGGCACAATGGACAAGTGGCACGACACACCCCGAGGCTGCTCTGTTCTGCGCACCTCAGCACTGTGAAGAATAGTGAGGCTCTCCCACTGTGTGGCCTAAGAAGCCACAGCCTGGACCTCCCCATCCCCAAAGCTGACTCAAAAATCCCAGGTCTCGAGCCCCGACCCGGCACCCCACTTTCATCCCCTCTGCGGGTCGTAGCCTTCGACTCAGCTCTCGGATGCCCGGCAGGGTGGATCCACACGGGGCGCCAAGGAAGGCCGCCTCGCCATCTGGGAAGTTCCTGCCATTGCCAGGATGTCGTCTCCTGGTCAGCTGCAATCAAGAAGACCAAATATCATTGCAGGATCTTAGAGTCACATCTGTGAAAACCCAGCACTTACCTTCTCTAGGGAATGCCCAGGTTCATGGGCTGCACACTTCACCCCACAGGGAGGCAGAGGCTTGCTTCAAAGCAGTATTGGCTGACACAGCCAAATGACCACCACCTCAAGGAGGGGAGGAAGACTCTCCAGTCAGTGAGGGACAGTGAGCCCAGGGTACCCCAAGGATAGAAACCCCAGCTTATATGACAGCAGTAGGCCCTACCACCCACTATCACTTCCTGGCTGGCCCTAGCACCAGGGGTACTGCCTGCACCTCTCGTGGGTTCTGGCAGTCTGCTGCTTTAGGGTTCCGGCCTGCAGCTGCCTCAGGGAAACGGGAGTGTTGTTAGG
This sequence comes from Cyanistes caeruleus, assembly GCF_971803275.1. Classification (NCBI taxonomy): domain Eukaryota; kingdom Metazoa; phylum Chordata; class Aves; order Passeriformes; family Paridae; genus Cyanistes; species Cyanistes caeruleus. The sequence continues at coordinate 218,258 of NW_028255956.1, forward strand.
GCTGCTGTTTAGGGTTTGACTAGTCCTGTACGCTACCTTATATCCCAACCTGTACCTCTTTTATTTTCACTGTTTGCCTCCAGCCCTCAAGCTTTTGTCCTCTGAAGCCCTCCCTCAGCCTCTCCGTGTCACTGCCAAGCTGCCCCGCTGAACCCTACAAACTTACAACCCTACGCTTGCAACCGGGGATGCTTCTTATCCATAGGCCCCAAGAGATGTCCCTTAGCCCGGACCAGGCAATCCACAGTTGCTCCCTACCCTACCTAAGTTTGGCCCTGAGACAGGGCAGAGGCTGACAGAGCCGAACTCTTTGCGGAGGCCAGGCACGAAGCCTTACCAACCGCTGCCTCGAGGAGGGCTGGGAGCAAGCCCTGGCTGCGGAGGGACAGAGAGCCCAGGATGGGGCAGGAAACCCCCTGTTTCCCCAACCCTGCGGATCGTCCCCCCACTATCTCTTCCTGGCTGGCCCTAGCACCAGGGAACTGCCTGCACCTCTCGGGGGTTCTGGCACTCTCCTGCTTTAGGGTTCCTGCCTGCAGCTGCCTCAGGGAAATGGGAGCGCTGTTAGGGCTGCTGTTTAGTGTTTGGGGTGGGGTACACCTGAACTCCACCTTACCTATACCCCTTCTTTTCACTGTTCACTCAGCCTTTTTATTTTTGGAATTCTTGTGACAGATTGAGGGCACCGGGGAGGGACTGCCAAGATTAAATCAAAAGGGAAAAGGAGAAAGATCACCCCTGCAAATCCACACTGGCTCAGCTGTTCAGGTGCTGCTTCCTGGCAGAAAGCTTTGTCCCTCACCACCTCCTTTAAGCAGTGCTCCACGTCCAGGTGCATCCACGTGCTCCCCCAGACCCTATGAGATGCTCTCACCGTTGCTCCATCAGATGCCACTGGGAGCCCACCCGAAACTCCTCTCCTCCAGCAGTTCCATGCCAACGTTGTTTTGCCACTCATATTTGGCCCTGTAATAACGGCAAAATTGTTTCTCTCTGTCAGGTACGTGTTGTTAGACACAGGTTTTTCCATAGCCATCTTTTCAAGAACGAAGTGCCATCCCTGCTTGATTGCTAAATTAACAGTAAATTCTGGAAAACCTAAATGAGAAAAAGAATCTAAAAGACTGACGAGTTAATATGGGAACCTTTACATCATTAAACTAATATGTTTAGAAATAAAGTGAATTCTTCCAGGCCTACTGCAAAAATCCAATTCCTAAAAAAAAAAAAAACAAAACCAAAAAAACAAACACCATCAAATTCCCACCCATATAATCAATAAAATCACAATACCTCCACCAGCCAAGGGAAAAAAATTCTTAACCTAGAAAAAATCCAAACCACCTCAAAAAGATTCAACACTGAAAGACAACTCATCCTAACACTTCAACTAACAATACTGAAATAAATTTTCAAAACAAATATTCCCTCTATCCAAACCAGCAGTACCACATAAAACAAGTAAATTACTCACATCACCCCCAAATCAAAAATCTAAGTTTTCCTAAAATCTTTAAAATAATCACAAATTAACCCCAAAATAAAGTTTAATCTCACTAACAAAGAAAAACCCAAAACAGGTAACACAAACAAAACCCACACCGTACTACCAACTACCAGCAAAAACAGATGCTATGCTCTTTCACTAACAGTTCTTATCACATCAGAAAAGTTAAACATAAATAAAAAGCAACCCTATTGAACTCCATACAACAAATCACACCAACTATTAAAAAATGATCAAACCAACTCACTAAACTCAAAACCATTCAACTAACCCTAAACATTAGTAAAAACCACCAAAGCTCTACATTTATAGTAATACATAAATAATTACCAATACTCTATAAAAAAATTTAATAGCAATTAAAAACATAAAAAAAACAATGTAAACTACTAAAAAGTTGAAAAATACCACTCACAAAAATATACCTATAAAAATCCACCATATAAATTCCTGTGTCCCCAGAAATAAAACTAATAAGAAACACAACAGAAAGAAATCCAAACTTATCATCAACACCTAAACTAAAAAACACAACATTATATAAATAGAACATATACATTATTATACACCAACTACAAACAAAATAAAATGATACAATTACAAAAAATCACCTTAAAACCACTCAATAAAAAACTTTCAAAAATTAAAAACTGCATCTAACAAAAGCCACCTAATTAACACCCAAAACTCAGCTAAACAAACAAACCCTACCCAATCTGAACCCCTACATACAATAAACAAAACCCAGTAATACATATCAAAATCTATTTTAATTGATTCTACCTAAAATACAAACCAACCCATTCATAAAATCATCTTTATTCAAAAACCAAATTTCACGTAGTGAACACAAAAAAATGAAACAACACACTATGTGCCACCAAAAAAACTAATATTGAATAAAAACCACATATAAATAACTCTGCTTACTAAATATTACTACCACTATTTATATTTACCTGTATCTCTATAAAAGTATATCTAAAAGTAAAAAATATTAATTTGACCATTAAGCCAAAGATATACAATAAAAAATAAGATGTCCTAAAATTACATTATATTATATCCCCACCATCTGCTTTATGCCCAAACAGATTCTGTAACTTCAAAACTAAAAAAGAAAAAAAAACTTTTAACGTACAATCTGTATACAATACTAATACAGTCTACCCCAAATTCTCTCTCAACTCTATTGTTTAACAGAAACAACAAAAAATCCATTTTTTACTTTTTAAAAATAACTTCTCATTGATTAGTGAATACAAAATAATTGCCAAAACCATAGTAACCTCTTCTTCTAAAACTGTTTAACTTTACTCCAATCCCAAAACCCAAGCTACCACCAAAACACCGCACGGCTCAAAAAGACCCACGCCACAGCCCAGCCACACATGAAAAAAAAAACCAAAACCTTCTAAATCTCCTGATCTTTACTCCACAACAAACAAATTATCTAACGTTATTCATCCTTCTTCCTACACCCTACTTATTAAAATAAACATTTTTTTCACTTTTCCTCAAAAAAAAATTTCCTTTAAAATCTATTAAAAAGCTGACTGAAACCTGCCCTCTATTAAGGAACACATTCATTTTAAAACATTTCCTCCCAATTGGTCTCAGACCTTTCCAAGGTTTGGATCCTGTTCCAGTGCACCTGAACCAAATCAACCTGCTCTGGCTCTGGAAACATCAGCAACACCAAACCCAGAGCACGAAGCACCTCGCCGTTCCTACCCTGCTGTCCCCCGGCCCTGCTCTCTCGCACCCTACGCTGCAGAGCGCTGGGAGCCAGGTTCAGCCCCGAGAATTGTCACATCCATTCCCTCGGACATTCCAGCTTCCACGGCGATATTGCGGGGACCCCCTGCATTCCATTCCCCAGTACAGCACCAAGACAAAGTTCTCACTCGGCCCGCGTCTCCAGAAAATCGTGTGCAAGGCTTAAACAAACCCCGAGGCTTGAGAAATACAGTCTGCCCAAAAAGCCCAGCTCTGCATCCAGAGGAAATGAACATCACAAACAGATTCACGCACACCACATGCACGGGACGCTGTCAGCTCGGACCTGCAGTTAACTCGGCAATGGAAAAACCTGAGCTCGAAGCCCTCCTGCGAGGGTACAAAAGGTATTGGACACAGTTTCTAGAAAGCGCCACATCGTTATTTAAAGGCACGGCTGGGCTAAAGAGCAACACCGACAAAGCCCCGAGACAAAAAGGCCGGAAGGTCGGGCTTTTCCCCCTCCCCTCCTGCCAGCGGCTTTTGCCGGGGCACTCTGAAGCCGATAAGCCACAAGTGTCCCCCAGCGCCCCCGCCGGGACTCGCTCCCGGGCTGGCGCCGCTGCAGGTGCGGGGGGACCGGGGGAGCCACGCGAGCCCCGGCAGCGGCGGCACTCGGCACCCGGGGGCGGCCCCGCGCTCCCGACCGGAAAGCGGCTCCTCCGGCGGGCGGGGGCAGCTCCGGCCCCGGGAGAGGCCGGCCCGCCCAGCGGCACCGGGACCGGCCCGAAGGGGCCCCGGCGGTGCCCGAGCCCCGTGCCCAGAGCGGACAAAGAGGCCGGAACACAGCTCCGCACCGCGGCTCCTGCCTGCCGGCCCGGCAGAGCCCGCCTCTCTTCCACACGGCTCTGTCACTCCCTGGCAAGAGGAAATCAAAAAGGAAAAGGAGAAAAGTCCCCCCTGCGAACCCACACTGGCTTACTTGGTCCAATGCTGCTTCCAGACACAAAGGTTTGTCCCTCGGCACCTCCTTTAAGCAATGCTCTATGTCCAAACGCATCCAGCTGTTCTCCCAGATCCTATGAGATGGTCTCAGTATCATTCCATGAGATACCCCCAGGGAGCTCACCATAAAACCCCTCTTCTCCAACTGCTCCGTGCCCAAGCGAAGTGAGATAAACCCTCCCCCTAAAACAGCCCCGGCCAGGACCCACCCATTCTTTACCATAACTGCTCACACCTGGGGCTGCTCTGAGCATTCATCAACCTCACAGTTCAGTTTGTGCTGTTGCCACTCTAACAGTGAGGGGAGGGGCAGAAGGAACTTGTTGCTCATTCCCTGGACGGCTCATTGTCTGCACCTGACACGCTGGGGCACCAGGCTTTCCTCACTATGGATGGAGGACACCTCTCCGCCTCTAGGTGCCCAAGGCTGAAAATGGAATTCCACCTCCACAATTCCATGTGTTTGAGTTTCATAATTCCCAATGTAATTCCCCAGGGATCATAAGCCATCACCTCTAATTTTTCCTCTAGAATCACTGCTGACTTGCCTTTCTGTGGAAGTGTTTGACACATCGATGCAGAGTTCAGGGGCTTGTTTATGGCTTATCCTGATGAGCACAAAGAAAATCCAAACACCCAGAATTACAGGGAAATATGGATAAAGTTTAGAAATACTCCTTTTCCCTGCAGCTCCCTGGCAACCTCCCATTGACCTTTTACTCTTGACCTCTGAATTTTGACCCTTGACTCTTGACTTTAGCTCTCTGAAGTTTGATTCCCTGATAATTGACCTTGGACCACATAACCTTGGAAAATTAACCCATAACATTGGACCTTGGACCCTTTACTCTTGATCTTTGAACCCTGACCATTCACATGTGACCCTTGAAGTTTTAATCCCTGACTTTTCACTTTAACCACTGACCCCTGAGCTTTTGCCCTTGACCTCAGCCCTTTGACCCTGCCCCAACATCAATATCACTGACCTACAGTGATTTCAGCATATGAATGCTACCATAGTTATCTCACCCAGCCGTGTCAATGCCACTATCAGTTTCTATCCCAGCCCCCCAGTGATTATAGCTCCAGTCCTAGTGATCCCTTCCCTGCCCCAGTGATTTCAGCTCTTGGCCCACAAGCTTTATTTCACTGCAAGCTCTCTTCTTCCAGCTCCACATCCACTTCCTTTTCCCCCTGCTCTGCTAGGTGAAGTTGCTCCAGGTTGAGACAAAAGGGTCTTTGTTTTGGTTCCAGCTCTGAGGTTTCACCTCTAGGCCGAGAAATGCCACTCTAACCCCATGCCAACCCCAAAGCAATCTTTACTGTATTTGCAGCCCTTCTCATTGTGTACCATTCTATGCTTGCTTCCCACATCTACAGTCACTATCCACTCAGAACAGCGTTTGCAGCTCCAGCACTGCAGTCCCCACCCCGGCCCCAGTGATTTCAGCTTCAGTCCCACAAGCTTTATTTGACTGCCAGCTCTTGTGCTGCACTTCTGCCTCCTCATCTTCCCAGCAGGGCCACATCATGCTGCTTTCTGGCTCTCCAGGCAGGATCTCTGTTTTAGCTCTAGCTCTCTGTGGTTTGAGTTTAGCTCTTGAACCCACATTCCAGCCCCAACCTGACCATCCTTACTGCAGGAACAGCTCTGCAAGGCCCTATCCTATCATCCTCACGGTGATTTCAGCTCCAGCCACGCAGTTCGCATCCCAGCTCCATATTCCTTATCCCAGCCCCACAACAGTTTTACCCTAAACCCTACCATGTTTCTGTCTGCTCCAGCTCTGCTTCCTCAGTTCCAGCTCCTCAGCTTCCCACTATTGGTGGCTGAAAGCTGCTCCTGCTTCTCACTGCAACCCGGGGCTGTTGATAAGGCCACAAGTCAGTTATTATTATCACTTCAATGTCTCTAGATATTGTCCTACCCACGCTAATGGGAGCCCAACTTTGGGGCCACTTGAGGCCTCAAGCCCTACAGGTACCTTCCCCTTCCCCCTGGGTCTCAGCCCAGCACTTGCCCAAAGGTCCCCCCCTCACCCCCCCCAGGCAGAACCAGGGGCTGGGAATAGCCATTGGGCCCCTGCTCCCCCATTCCAAAAGGTGCCCTTGGGGCCTCCCAGCCCCCAGACCCTCAGACTCTCCTTGGTACCAGCACATAGATATAATGCACAATAGATATAAAAATACATTAACATCTATCTGTATATTTTTCATATTGAATATTAATCTACTTGTCTAGATTTAGATTACTTGTATTTATTTTTTTATGTCTATATATATATATATATTTGTATATCTCCCTATATTTGTATCATTATTATAGATGAATTGAATGAGAACAGACAGCAAAACTGCTTTGAGGCCATTTGGGCACACAATTCTCTTTCTGCAGTCTGAACTTTCTTCTGTGTTCTGCCTGAAATTCTGAGTTCCTTATAGTACTCTGCCCCAGTCCTTCCCTCTCCTCTCAGTGCTGCCCTAAAGTGATGAAAATTATGCAATTTATTGTCAGAAAGAATTGTGTACCTCATAGAAGGCAAATGCTTTTATTCCAGGTATGCTGGGGGAGCAGGGGGAACCCATAAAGGATATGGTCTTCCATTACTGGGTGTAATTTAGACTAAGAATTAAAAACGTAACACCAGGTGAAAAGACAGTACTAATACTGTGGGAAAAACCAGAACCATCTTGCAGTCAGAAAAATTAGAACAGCTGAGGTTACAGATTATTGATGCCCATCATTTTTTCAGGGTGTGGAACAACTGGCTTCGTACTTTCTCTTCAGGGCTTGCAAACACGTCAGGGTCCAGCTGAGAATTTCTGGTGGTCTGAACCAGTCTCACTGCTAACTGGCATGCAGCTCTCTGTTCCATCATCTCAGGAGTGCTTTTCTGCCTGTGCTGTTCTTAAAAACAGCCATACATTAAAATAGGAAATAAATGATGGTCTATTATAAAAATACTAGCATTAGCTATTTTCCAGCCCCATTTTGATCTTACAGTTCTTGGTTTGCATACAAAAGTGACGTCCAATATTCCTTTACCCTAAGGACCATTTTGTGCTGTCAGCTAACAGTGACTTCCAATATAATCTTTCACAACTGATTGCATAAATACAAAGTTTAATGAAATCTGTTTTTCATTAAAACACAGGCAGTGCTTATCCTGTATCCTTTCAGAAACTGAAAATACATTTGAGCTGTATAAAAACTGTGAAATACAGCATTATAATTTTCTACTACATGCCAAAATTTGTTTTGCAATACGATTGCCTTTGCATCCAAAATTATGGATGGTGGTAGAGAGGACACTTCTGCAGTTTTTTATTTATTTTTTATATTTTTATATTTTATATTTTTTATTTATAAATATATAAAACACAAACCAGGATTTTTTATGTCATTTTTATCCTTACCTTCCATTTTATGTCTTCCAGAATTAACTTTGCCTGTTTTTGTAAGGGGTACAGATTTGATTTTTATTAAAATAATTTTGGTATGTTTTCTCTTTGTGTGTGTGTTTTTGTGTTTCTTTTGGGGGGATTTCGGTTTGGTTTTGGGTTTTTTTTGTTTTCTTGTTTGCTTTGTTTTCCATTTTTTTTTTTGATTAATAAACAGTAAGGTTTGGAGGGTTACAAAATAAAATGTCTACTTTGTTTTAATGCTATCTCTGAAATACACCTCAACATCAAGTTACTGCTGGTAACATTGTCAGTGGGTAGAATGAGACATAGTAGGGAGTTAAAAGGAAAAAAATGGCACCATGATGTCAACAGCTTTCTTGGCTCCGTTTTTTAATTTGGCAGAAAATATAGAGGTTTTGCTAAGCACACTCTCAATTATACCCAGACATCCAGGTGGATATGGATGTCATTTTTCAACTTCTTTGTTGCCAACAGCTAAACATCCAGATCCTCAGGGTAAGAAAGAGATGGAAATACTTTTTCCTGCTCCAACATGATTTTTTAACTTTTTTCCTTTGTTTGTACCTTTGGAAAGTCTGTGGCACATTGGGTGGCTCAATATGGCAGGTTTAAAAATGAAAAAGGGCCGTGAAAAGCCCTTGGACCCTTTCTTAGAACGTGAATTTGCTCAAGGTAAAGCCAAGACACAAACACTGATTTCCCAAACATCTCCTGTTCTCAGAGCTAACTCTCTAAATGTACAATTCTTTGGAGTTAGTGGTGGTGAAGCATCTAATATGGAGCACGTGCTGCCCAAGTTAAACAACCTTATTCTGAAATTCTGATCAAGAAAAGTTTTTAAGTCCTGTTACTTGAAGATTAAGTGGAATATTTTCTAGTCTTTGGTTGCGAATACCTTACAAAAGTCACGTGTAGCTAATTACCTTTTGATTAAACGTTAATTAAATCAAGGAATCAACATCCAAATCTAGTATTTGGAAACATATGGATTTCTTTAAATCTCTCTCATTCACTCTTTTCTTTACTGACCTGTAATTAATCAATCTGTACAATCTACACTACAATTTAGTCTAAAAGAGAATGAAATCCACTTTTCAGAGAACATTGATGCTTTTGTAGACCCACTCATAACTGTCTTAGCCTAATAGACCATAAACTTCCTCTCCTGGTTTATAGAATCTCAATTCCTTTTTGCTGATCAAAAAGGGCCAACCTGCTGTTAACCAGTCACATCACAGCTTATGGCAGAAACATCTTTAAGTCTCTCCAGAGCATTCATTCCCTTCCCTAAGTGCAGATGAAATGAACTCGAGTAGCTCATGCTCAGAATTACTAACTCATTCAGACAGACATGAATCAAGGAGGTACCAACATCAGTAAGATGTTTTTTCTTTTTTATGAAATGTCACATAAGTTCTTCATACTACCCGAAACCACTGTCTCTCTACATGGTTACTTAAAACATGCAATTTATTTGGAACAAATTATAGCTCTGCAGATCTCTGTATCTCTC